>NW_022111310.1:19337972-19373517 GCF_000313985.2 Echinops telfairi
TTGAGGGAGTACTTGAGTGGAGGCCCAATGTCCTTCTGCTACCTTAATACTAAACCTATTAATATAGGCTCATAGATCTATTTCCCCATCCTCATATAAATATATTTGCATACATACATGTCTTTATCTAGAACTGAGGTGTATTTTTCTATTAATTTTAGAGATTGGTCCCTTGCCCATTGTGTAATTGCCATTTCCCCCCTGTCCTTGGGTTCCCTTTGTCCTCTTTTTACAAAGTCTGTTGATGTCCATAAATACTTTACCTTTAGTCTGTCTTGGTCATCTATTTTGTCTTCTACTGTGTTTCCTTCCTAACATTTAATGGTATGTCTCCGTCTTTCAATAGGGCCCTTAAGTTTGTCCATATTTTCTTGTTGATGATCTATGTAGCTCTGAGATTTATAATCAGGTCTTTGATATACCTTGAGGTTGTTTTTGTATGCAGGGTTAGTTATGGGTCTTGTTTTATTGTTCTGAAGATGGAAGTCCAATTTTGTCTTCACCATTTGTTGAAGACACTAAATACTGGGATATGTTGACTCTTTAGATATATCCTCTGAGTGACATAGTAAGGAGTATTTGGGCTGGCACCATTTTAAAATAAAGTAGATAAACAAATATGATGCCAAGGGAATCTGTATTCTCCAAGAATTTGCCAGATGCTACCAGTGAGCATTCAGTCTTGAGAGTAAGGCTTCTTATTCGTCTGGTTTCAGGTGATACAGTTCACATATAAAGACACACTCAGCTGTTGACTTTCTCCTAGAGGAGACTCTAAATTGCCAGGCTCTACAATTAGTGAGAAGCACAAGTTAATACAAACTAAAACCCACACAAAACCATTTGCTGTCAAGTTGGTTATTATTCTAACTCATGGTGGTCCCATTGTGTCAAAACAGAACGGTTTTCCATAGGGTTTTTAAATGGCTGGGTTTTGGAAGTTGATCCCTAGAACTTTCTTCTGAGGTGTTTCTGGGTGAATTTCAAATGCCAATAAGCCATTTAGCACTGATCATAGGAACTGTTCACGCCACCCAGGACTCCTTGCTCACAAACTAAGACTTCATATAACTTTGAGCTCGCAGTTACCCTAATAACATAAGATGGTTTGAATGAAAGACCTTTCTTTGGAAAGGAACATATTTGAAGATTTAAGAACATTTTTTAAATAATTTCCCTTGCCTGGGTGCCAGTTCTATAAGGCAATGATTACTGTCCTTAAGTTTTCCAGTAAAAACCTGAGATACAGGGAGGAACTTGATTCAATCAAGACTGCACAGATGGTGAATACAAACCAAGATTTAAATGCAGTTATAGCACATGAAAAAAACCAACTGCAAATTTGGTAAACAACACTCTCTTTTTCCAAGTGCGTATGTATTCCACGAACCACTCGTAAGGTTGTAAAACCAGGGTCATTTTTGTGCGTAATAAAAAGAATTCCTCTGGCTCTTGTGCTCATTCACTCTTGTGCAATCCTGAATCTCTTCCAGAGCCTTGTCTAGGTACTCTTCAAATTGTCCAGAAAGGGTGTACTGTGCTCTTTGGACCAACCTTATCAACTCTCTGTTTATAACTAGCCAAGCAAACTGAAAATCCTCAAAGACAAAGACAGACCTAATGAGACAGGCTACAAGTACACTGAATGATCATGGTAGGGGTAGGGTAGGAAAGAAGAGGAGAGAATACTAATATCATAAAATGCAAGGAATTAGGGGATATAGATTAAGGGATGCAAATGTTGTTAATGCTGTTCTTGTAGCTTTTCTGTAAGCTTGAAACTATTGTGAAATAAATTACTTTTTAAATAGTGAAAAATTATAAATTTTACATGTAGTAACCTAGCCACATACTTACATATGCTCTCTATTTGAATTTTAATACACCCTCGTGTGGTAGGTGAAATGGGCATTATTAGTTGGTTCAATTTACAATGCAATCATAGAAATGACTGTATGAAAATCAGAGTAGGTGGAAAATGAGTCATCATGCTCATGGCAATAAATGGAGCTTAAAAAATGAAGTATTCCCTAAGATTGATAATGAAATAAGCTGGCAATTCATATTTGTTAGCATTTTACTAAAGGTATCAGAAGGAGGAAACAAAGAGACCGGCTCTCTTAGACTATAGATATACAGATTGCCCTACAGCCTATTTCCTTAAACCTAAGAGCTGGAGGAGGGATGGAAGAGGAGATACAAAGGCGGCAGAGTGAAGGAGTGGGATACAGGGAGTAGAGGGAGGAAGAGAGAGAGGAGAAGAACTCAAGGGCTCTTTGTCACCACCTGAAAGTTGATAGCAGGCAGTTACAGGCAGAGGCACAAATCTTTCCTTGATGGCAGCCCATGGAGTCTCAACCATGTCCCTTACCACATGGTATTCTAATGAACACTTACTCGCCTTTTTTTATTATTACCAGAGCCTGATGTCTTTCAGATTTTCTAGTTATATAACTTTTAGTAAAGGCAGCAAAATGATCCTTTTAAAATAAAGTTCTATGAAGCCATTCTTTTGCTGAAAACCTGCCTGTGCCTCTTAATCTCACTCAGAGTAAAACCTGAAGTCATTTCCCACAAGGCCCTGTGTCATATGGCCTCCCTGTTTCCTTCATAAGTTATCACCCTACTTCAGATTCTCAAACCTCTTTAAAGAGGTCCTTCAAACTTACCAAGTTGAGCTCCACCCTATGAACAATGTACCTGCTCTTCACCCTGCCTCCAACCCTCTTCCTGCGGTACTCACTGGCTTGGGTCGTTCAGCATCCTTTCTGAGGGAGGTCTCTGGCTATGGCAACCCTTTTCATAATGCAAATGCTGCAGGAAGCAACATTCTATGCACCAAAAGGTTAATTTTTCACTTAAACGTTCTTGTCTGTCTTCCTCACTAAGATATAAGAACAACAAGACCAGGGTCTTCTCAAGGTGCTTTGCTTGTAAAAGAATGATGATGAGTTCAAAGGAAAGCCATTATCCAAAGCTACATGCTATATGATTCGGTGCACACTAATTCTTAAAAGGGCAAAATTGAAGAGCTAGACAATCGATGAATGACTGCAGCAGGTAGGGATGGGGCTAATGTTTGGGCAAGGTGGGAACATGTGGTTATAAAAAGGCCACCTGAGTGGTCCTTGTAGTGATAAAACTATTCTGTCTTTTGGCTGGACTTGCAGATAAACCCACACATGTCATAAAATTTTATAAAACTAAACCACACACATACAAATGAGTACATGCAAGACAATGGATATTGGGATGATAGGTGGATTGCATCAATGTAAATGTCAAAGTTGTGATAGTGTGCTGTTGTGTGACAAGGTGTTGCCACTGGAGGAAAATGGATGAATTGCACATGAACTATCTCTATTATTTCTTACACCTGTATGAGAAGCTGAGATTATCTCAAAATTAAAAATAAAATAGCATATATCTTAGTTACCTGGGGATACTGTAACAGAAATCCTGCAAATGAGTGACTTTTGAGAAATGTATTGAATCTCCCTTCTGGAGCCTAGAATTCCATATCAGTGTGTTATCTCTCTGGATTACACCCCTCTTGGTAGCCCCAGACATTTCGTGGCTGTGATGATCCTCACATGCATCTGTCCTCCTCCTCGTGTGTATACATGTCTCTGTATCCATGCTCAGTTCTTAGGATTTGGATCTATTCTACACTGATATGAAGACGTTACGTTAGAGGGTAGAGTTGTGCTCACTGTGGCAGCACAAATGCATTAGAGTGCAAAATTGTAATGGTGATTCCAATTCATCCAGCTGCAAAATAGAGAATTATTACATTGCATTAGCTGAGAAGTCATTTTCTTACATAACACCCACAGGTATAGGGGTTAGGATGCCAAGATATTTGGGGAGGAGGGGATTGCAATTCAATCCATAATGCTACACTAAAAGTTAATTCTGCAAGTATGCAGAATTAGGCAGCTAGTCAGGATAAGAAACTCTAAACTTTAACATTTACATATGTAAATGTCTATATATGAATAATCCATTGCCTTCCAGATGATTAAAACTCATAGTGATCTAATGGGACAGTGGAGACCAGGCCTCCAGAGGCCTCCAGAGCTCTGATCTTTCAGATAATGGGATCATCAGACGACCATGTCTTTCTCTCAGGAAGTGACTGGTTGGTGATAGGTTTGAACTCTCAATTTTTTTGCTAGCAGCCAAATGTTTAACTATCCAAAATATAGGAAGAACTCAGTCAATTGAAACATTGGGCATTGTTACATTCTGAAGTCCTACGGAGAAGAGTCTGTGTTTGATTGATCTCTGATTCCCAGTATACATATTGTTTTTGATCCATTACAAACATCTGTCCATGTGAACTGAATACATGGCTTTTCTAACACCGTCTACCAGTCTTCAGAGAGCATCCATCTGTGCACGTGGTGCTGCTCATGGCGGTCTAGGGAAAACTAGATGAATGCCTAAGCTCCATCACTTGACTTTGTCGTCAGTTTATCTCAAGGCCCCTTTCCTTCATTTGGTTTGTCCCCCCAGTTTGGAGAAAAGAGTAGAATGCTATTATTTCCAAGGGTCCTTTTCCGTCCTTAAATACAGTGAACCCTCGTTTACCGCGGTTAATCGGTTCTGGACCCTACCGTGATAAATGAAATTCCGCGAAGTAGGATTCCTTATTTGTAAATCAAATATTTTCGTAGTTAGAGCATAGAGGACATGAAAAAACACCCTTTAGTCACCATTACACTCGTATTACCCAATTTATTAACCGAAAAAGGGAAAATACAGTAAAACATTTTGGACGTTACAATTATCATTTATTATTTATTATATTATTTATGGCATCAAGCGTGTACAGTATGAGCCAATCAGTGGCAGTAATGACAGAGCATGCGCTGTTACGCAAAAACTGCGATAGAGTGAAGCCGCAAAAGTCGAAGCATGAAGTGGCGAGGGTTCACTTATATGGTTCCATGTTCTACAAAAAGGTAACCCTGGTGACACAGTTTTTAAGTGCACACCTGTCAACTGGAAGGTGAGAGGTTCGAGCTCACCTGCTGCTCTGAAGAAGGGTGTGGCAGCTTGCTTCCATAAAGAGTACGGCTTTGGAAACCCTTTGATACAGTTTTTCTCTGTCCTAAAACGTCTCTGTGTGTTGGAATCAATTCTATGGAAACAGGTTTTGTTTTGTTTGGGGTTCTGTTTTATTTTATAAACAGAGAGTAACCCTTCTGGAAATGGAGTAAGGGTTTAGAGGTCCAAAGGTAATCGCTAGATTGATGCCCGAATGCTGGTCTCTAGTTCGACTAAGATGCTGTGGACCCTTCTGTTTCTGTTCCCCGTTAGAGCACAGTCCGTAGCAGCTGGCGTCCAGCTCTGTAGTTATTTGAAGAAGGTGGTAGGCAAACTACCTGTAAATGATAACAAGTCAAGGTTTTGGAACCCTTTAGGGGATATGAATTGTACAAATTTAAGCTATAATTATAGTATTAATCACTACCATTGCATCATTATTGTCCAAAGGCAAGGAGTGTACACTTACTAAATTTAAATCAATAAAGGCATGCTGTGATTTATGAAAGAAAAAAAAGGCCTCACAAAAATACATTTGTTTATTTTAACTAATATTTATAACAGAACCTAATGTATTCCTGTGGTGTTTTTGAGAGGACTCCTGGGTAATTTTCCATGCCAAAGGTTAGCCAATAGCTGACAGATGTCCTTACTGAAAAAGGCCAGGTTTTACAGTGCTCTCTGAGTACTACATGGGTCATATTTTGCATAGTCTCTTATACTATGTCTGCGTATCTGAAAGGTCCAGATATTGCTGAGCTGAAATTGCTTTATGCTTTTGTGCTAACCATGGATTCCTTGAATATTAAATCGAATGTTTAGTGAGCATCTTGTGTGAATGCACCCTTGCATAGACATTATTAAATAATTACAGGGCAATATGCACATTTCTTTATTATTAACGAATGGAATTTGTTAAGGATCTATTAAACTGTCTCATTTCACTTACAGTACCTTCCTTAATTTATCTATCACAACTATAGCAAAGAGATATTAATAAATAAGTTTACAGAGACAGCAAATTGGGTCAGAGAAGTTATCTAAGCTTCCACAGGCAACCACCCTGAGTGTTGATAGTAAACCTCAATTTTCTTATTCTTCAAATGTTGTCCTTGCTGAGACATGGGAATCTACCTAAATCACACACTCATAGAAAATGTGTAGATAATGGCACCCATGTTTTAATTACAGAAGGAATAAACAAGAATTTGTTGTTAGCTGCTGTTCAATTGACACAAACTTAGAGTAACTTTATATACAACTGGATAGAAGAAACTGGAGAAGGGGAGATAATAGAGTGAATACATTTTTTGGTTTCACGAGCCTGACTTTACAGTGAATCTTGTTGTTTGCAGGTACCGCTGAGTCGGTCCCCACTGATATGACACTATGACCAGCAGAGAGAAACACTGTCCAGTCTTGTCCCCCTTTCACCACTGTTCTTGTGTTGGAGCCCATCGATGCAAGCACTATGTCAATCCATGGTGTCAAAGGTCTTTCTCTTTTTCGCTGCCTTTCTACTTTACCAAGCATGAGATTCATCTCCAGGGACTGGTCTCTCCTAACAGTTCAAAGTATGTGAGATGAAGTCTCTCCATTCATGCCTCTGAGGAGCATTCTGCCTGTACTTCTTCCCAGACAGGTTTGTTTGTCCTTTTGCAGTCCAGGAGATTTCCCTCTTCTTCACCAGCAGCACAATTCAAAGGCATTGGAAACACCATGGTTTGGGGGCAGACATACCTTCATCCTCAAAATAGCAGCCTGCCTTTTCGGACTTTAAAAGAGTCTTGTGCAGCAGATTTACCCAGTGCAATGCATTGTTTCTTTCATCTCTTGACTGCTGCTTCCATGAGCATTGATGGTGGATCCAAGCAAGATTAAATCTTTGACAACTTCAAACGTTTCTCCATTTATCATGTTCTTATCTACCAGTCCAGTTGTGAGGATGTTGGTTTTCCTTTACATTGATTTTCAATCCATGCTGAAGGATGCAATCTTTGATCCTCATCAACAAATGATCCAAGTCCTCACTATCAGCAAACATGGTTGAGTCATCTGCATATCACAGGTTGTTAATAAGCCTTCCTCAAATCTCAATACCACGTTTTTCTTATAATCCAGATTTTCTGATGTTTGCTTAGCCTGCAGATTGAATAAGTATGGTGAGATGATACCACCCTGTTGTATGGCTTTCCTGACTTTAATCCACACAGCACACCCTTGTTCTGTTCGCACAACGACCCCTTGATTTATGTACAGGTTCTTCATGAGCATAATGTATTCTGAGACTCTCATTCTTGTCAAGGTTATCCATTATTTACTGTGATCCACATACAGTGGTATGTCTTTGCATAGGCAGTAAAGCACAAATAAACATCTTTCTGATGTTCTTTGCTGTCAGCCAGGATCCATCTGATGTCAGCAATGGTATCCCTTATTCCACCTTTTCTTCTGAATCCACTTTGAACCACTGTAAGCTCCCTGTAACAATTAATAGATTCTCATAAAGTACATTTTTGAAGATTACACTTATGGAAAATAAGAAATAATCCCGTAGTAAGATCTATGATACAAATGAGTGGTAAACATGTGGGTATGTGCAAAAAAGCAATGATTGTCTGAAAAGCTATAATAGCATCCACTTTGAAGTTAAAAATAAAAACAATCCCAAAGGACAATTAAATATTGACAATAACAAATGTAATAGGGAGGAGTGAAAAGTCTGAAAACTATTCTAACCTCCATGTTTTATTCAGCATGGGAATAAAGACATTGATTATGTGAAGACTTTGTTAATTAGGCATGCAATTTTTAGCAGAGCCACTAAAAGAGTACATTTTCCTAAATTAAATAAGAGCACATGCATCTAAACTCAAAACAAAACAAAAGAAGTGAACCACAAAAATGTCATAAACAAAGAGAATAAGGGTCCCAGGCCAGGCAAGAATGGGTAAAGCAAAATGAAGGTCGATTACCAATGGAAGCCTAGAACCAAAACCAAACTCACTGCCATTAAGTCTATTTCAACTCATAGCGACTCTATAGGACAGAGAAGCCTCTTCGGCTGTCCAAATATGGAAATCATTATGGGAGCAGAAAGTCTCATTTTTCCCAGTGATCAGATGGTAGACCAGAAGTGCTTACCTTGCAGTTATCACCCAAGTGCACAATCAACAGCCATTCCTTCAATTCCAACTCATAGCAACCTTAAAGACAAGCCAAAACTTCCTGTGGGCTTCCAGGACTCTTTCTAGGAGGATAAACCCTCTTTTTCTCCAGAGGGTCCTGAAGGGAAGCCGAGAGAGAGGAAATTGTCTCTTCTATAACTGTTCAAAGAAGATGGATGAGTGAACAAAATAATCTCTATTGATAAGATTCTCTGTATAGTGGAATCTTCAAACTTTTGGCTGAAGACCACTTTTAAGATCATTCAGCTTGCCTGGTAGGGTCTGATAAAGGGCAATGTAACCGAGAGGAATTACTGAAACCCCAATGAAGACTGAACATGATAGTGGGACAAGAGGAAAGTAAGGGGAAAGAACTAGAAGGCAAAGGGCATTTATAGAGGTCTAAATACAGGCATGTAATTATGTAAATATATTTATATATAATGATAGGGAAATAGATCCATGTACATGTATTTATAGGTTTAGTATCTTAAGGTAGAAAATGGACATTGGGCCTCTACTCAAGTACTCCTTCGATGCAGGACCACTTTGTTCTAATAACTTGGCATTCTGTGATGCTTTCCTTCCCAACACAATCGCTGAAGACAAAATGGGTGTGTAAGCAAATGTGGTGAAGAAAGCTGAAGGTGCCCAGCTATCAAAAGATATAGCATCTGGGGTCTTAAAGGCTTGAAGATAAACAAGCAGCCATCTAGTTGAGAAGCAACAAAATCCACATGGAAGAAGCACACCAGCCTGTGTGATCATGAGGTGTCGATAAGATCAGGTATTGGGCATCAAAGACCCAGAACAAAAAAATCATATCATTTTGAATGAGGGGGAGTGTAGAGTGGAGACCCAAAGCCCATCGTAGACAATTGGACATCACCTTATAGAAGAGTCAGAAGGAAGAGATGAATTAGTCAGGGTACAGTACAGCATCATTGATACATACAACTTTCCTCTAGTACTTTAATGCTTCCCTCCCCCCACCAACTTCCACGACCTTACAAATTTGGCTAGACCAGAGGATGTACATGAGTACAGATAAGAGCTGGAAACACAGAGAATCCAGGACAGATAAACCCCTGAGGGCCAGTATTGAGAGCAGCAATACGAGAAGGGGAAGAGGAAGGTGTGGGGAGAAAGGGGAAACCAATCACAATGATCTACATATAAGCCCCTCCCAGAAGACAGACAACAGACAAATGGGTGAAGGGAGATATTGGTCAGTGTGAGACATGAAAAAATAATAATAATTTATAAATTATCAAGGCTTCATGAGGAAAGGCGGGTGGGGAATGGAGGGGAAAAATGAGGAGCTGATATCAAGGGCTAAAGTAGGAAAAAAAGTTTTCAAAATGATGATGGCAACAAATGCACAGATGTGCTTGACACAATGGATATATGTATGGATTGTGATAAGAGTTGTACGAGCCCCCAATAAAATCATGTTTAAAAAAGATCACCCAGCTCTGATCTTTCCATGAAAAGATCTAATTCTAATATTTTTCTATTAAAATTTAGCTAGCCAAAGAGCTCTGCCTGCATGGTAGTTCTCAAACACAGAACTCTAGCTCATACTCTCAAATATACTGACTCAAACAGGTCTACTGATGGTGGTGTTGTTAAATGAAAGCAAATTGGCTCTGACTCATGACAAGTGTATGTATAACAGACTGAAACCCTTCTGGCCCGGTGCCATCTGTGTGCCCGTTGCCACGGTCATTGGAGGCTTCCCTCTTTTCCACAGACTCCACTTTATCGAGCATGGTATTCTTTTATAACAATTTGTCTTTCCTCAGAGGCTCAAAGTGTGTAAACCAAAGGACTCCTATCTTTTGTCTAATTTATTCATTCCCTTGGTAGTCCATGGTATATTCTTCTTTGCCAAGACCAAAATTAAAATGCATCAGCTACCTTTCGTTTTCCTTGTCTGGTTTTCACATGCATATGTGGCAATTGGATAGACCATGGCTTGGGTCTTGCACACCTTAGTAGTCAAAGTGACATCTTTGCAGTAGATTTAGGACACAATGTTATACAGTGGCTATATTTGAGAAGTAGATTACCAAGACTTACTGCCTTTTCTCATTCTGGATGCTCTGGTAAAACCTGGTGAAATAATCAAACTCAATGCCATCAAGTTGATTCCAACTCTTAGTGACCCTATTGGACAAGGTAGAACTGTCCCCTGTAGACTTCCTACACTAACTCTTTACTGTGTGTGTGTGTGTGTGTGTGTGTGTGTGTGTGTGTGAGAGAGAGAGAGAGAGAGAGAGAGAGAGAGAGAGAGAGAGAGAGAGAAAGTCATATATATATGACTTAATATAGAGAGTGAATATTATGACCTGCCCTATCAATTATATTGTATAGTTTATTTTCTAAGGAAAGTTTATTGTCAGAGTTGTATTTATTCAGTTTGCATGATTCTCCAATAATCTGAGAAACAGGACTATGTGAAGAAGAATGTGGTGGTATCAAGACTGAATGTCTCACTAACAAAGATGTGCTGCTCTATACAGATGACACAACACTACTGGATGAAGGTGAAGAAGACTTGAGATGTTTACTAATGAAGATCAATGCTATAGTTTTGAGTGTGAATTACACCTGAACATAAGCAAAACAAAAATTCACACACCTGTATCAGTAATAAATCTCATACTGCATATGTATTTAGGTTAAAAAAATGACACCTTGTCATTTAATCTCCATTTTGACCCATTGTGTATTTTTTCAAGTTTTTAATATTTTCTACATTTTTTCTCTGTTTTGTTTCAATTTTCTTGTTTTGGTAATAGTTTAGTATGGTTTTCAGTTTCTATGAAATCCAGGTTAAGTAAATGTAGAGAGACAATGACCAGATAAATAACCCTATGGATATGGCAGAAGAGGTGTGGGGAAATGGAGAGCTAACAACAATGAGTAGAAGAAAGAAGAAAATGTCCTACAGTGTCCTATGTTGATGATTGCATAACTCTTTTTTAATATGATCGAACTATTAAACTGTGTGACGTGAATTTTATGTCAATAAAGCTGTTAAAAAATAAGAAACTTCACCTCAAATGTTATATATATATGGAACTTGTTCAGGTTCTCACTTTACTCGAATCCACAGTCAGTGCCCATGAAAGCAGCAGGTAAGAAATGGAATGATGGACTGCATTTCACATGTTTACTGATTGAAATCTCTTTAAAGTGTTAGGAAGCACAAATGCCATTTTGAGCACTAACATATGCCTGACCCAAGCCAGGGTAGTTTTAATTGCCTCATATGCATGTGTATGATAGCCAATGAGTGAGTTTTTCTTTAGTAAAACTAGAGAAGAATTGATACATTCAAATTATGATGTGTGAAAAGAATATTTAACATGTAATAACACTGACATTGAGGGTTTTTTTTTAAACCCAGGCCAACATTACACAAAATATTAAATGGAGTCCATGGGACAGAGAAACCATGACATCAAACAACAACCCACTATTGAGACACATGGTTGTCTCACCCAATACCAACCCAGACAATGTAATATTAGAAGTAAAATAAATACTGAAAACAGGGAATCAGAGATGTCAAGTTGCAAGTGATGACAACTTTAAACAAAAAAAAGGAATCAATCATGTAGTTTGAAAATATCATTAAGGAGAGGAAAGAAAGGAAATAACAAATATCACTCTTTTTAAAATTAGAAAGATAAAGGTACATAAATGTGAAAGCCTCCCCCAAAGTAATTTTAAACCTCCTTACCAATATTGGGAAAAGAAAAAAGACAATGTAAACAAAATTCATAAACCTAAAGATTTCAGCACGGAAAATTAAGTGGAAAAATTAAACCATGAATAGTATCCCAAAAGAGCCTAAGAAAATGAAATCACCAAGTTTAGATTTAATCATAATCACACTGAATTTAAGCTTTTTAAATATATCGGATAAAAAAACAGAGCTTGGCAAAATGGATTAAAATAAACCTCATCAATGTATTGTCTAAAGGAGCACACCTTGTTCACCAAGACATAGATTAAGAGTCAAATTATAGAAAAATCTATCTAGAAAACTGTAACCAACTAAAGAGCAGAAATGGCAATACTAACCTTTCATAAAATAGACCATAAGTCAAAATCCATCACAAGAGACAAATATCAACATTATATGATGATTTAAAGGTTCAAGCCACTAAGAAGACATAAACACAAGGAATATTTGCCCATCTGATGACAATGAGCTCCAAGATACAGGATATACACATGACCTATTGAAAAGAGAAGCTGACAGTCCAAGATCATCATAGAGAACTTGGATGAAGAGGAGACCTAGAAAGAAATCCTACAAAGGCACAGCCGATGTAAATCCACAACCACTCTGACTTCATACACATAGATAGAACCCTCCATGCAGCAGCAGCAGCAGCAGCACAGTATACATTCTTCTTCAACATGCATGGATCCTCCTCAAGAATGACTATACTTTAGGCTATCAAGAAAGCGTCTATAAATTAAAAAATATAAAACTAGTACAAAGTATCTTTTCTGACCACAGTGTTGTGAGAGTAGAAATCAACAAAAGGAAGAACAAGGATAAAATCAATACATGAAAACTGAATATCATCTTCTTTACAACAAAACCTAATTAGGTAATAGAAGACATGAAAAATTAAATTTAGGAGTTTCTAGAATCAAATAAGAATGAAAATACAACATGCCAAAGCCTTTGGGACACTGTGTAGCATTGCTCAAATAAATTATAGCAATAAATACACACATCAAAAAAGAGGGAAGCTGCCTTCCACACAAGCATTAGTCTGAGAGGATAACCCCTGTGAGGAGAAGAGCTAGATGGTGCCCAGCTGCCACTACCAACTGCTCTGAAAAGTATCACATCAGATGATCTTGGATAAAGTGTAAGAAAATTCTGGAACAAACCTCAACATTATAAAACAAAACAGACTTTCTGGTCATATAGAAAGTGGTGATATCCCCAAGACTTCGGTCTGTAACTGAGCTCACCCCTGTGTTAAAATAGTCTACTAGTTCATATTAAAGGGGCAGCATTTACCCAAGAATAAAGGTCAGAGGGTTAGGAAAGAAATAAAAATGGAAGTAGGGAACACAAGAAGGAAGTGGAATAAATCATAGTGCCGTAAGAGGATTGACATGGATGAACGGAAACAAATGTGTATGAATTGTCAATTGTAAAGGGAATCATCTTTCTATAAATCTTTAACTGATGCACTGCATAGTTTCCACAAAAAGAAAGCAAAAACAAAACAAGAAGAAATATGAAGAAGGCTGAAAATCAATAGCCAATTGTTCAATTTGAACAATTGAAAATCAATTTGAAAAGACATTTTAAAAATAGAAAATAATTTCGAAAAAGAACAAGAAGCCCAATTACCAGAAGAAAGGATATAGTAAATAGACCAGAAATTAATGAAACAGGAAATGGAAAAGCAATACAAAGGATCGATGAGAGTACACATTGATACTTTGTGAGGATCAACAAAGGACTGTTCACATTGACAACAGAAAGGAATGAGAAAAAGCAAATAATGAAAATAAGAGATATGTGATAGGTTATCACATAACAAATGAGAATATTTCAGAAATAACATAAATAAAAAGGACCACAACTGACTATTATGAAAAAATGTTCTCCAAAATACTTGAAATTTTAGAAGAAAAGAGTAAATTTCCAGAAATACCCTACCTACCTAAACTGAAGAAGGCTGGTGAACATCCTCAGTATGCTGATGACAGAACCTTCTTGCTAAAAAGAAGAAAGACGACGTCTTTGCTGTTAAAAACTGTAGCCTTCAGTATGGATCGAAACTCAATGGAAAGAAAACCCAAATCCTCCCAACTGAACCAGTGAATAATCTCACAATCAATGGAACAAAAAGAGGGAATTGTCAAGGATTTCATCTTGCTTGGATTAATAATCAATGCTCATGAAGCAGCTGTCAAGAAATCAAATGACCTATTTGTGGTGAAGTGAAAAATTTTAAATACGGCTATGCTATCCATAGTCCTTTTTGTCATTAATCGTAAATTCTAGCTTCTACGTCTGTAACTATAATCCCATTTTGCAGGGAAGGCTCCGTGCTAATGGATAAGATTAAGGTGGGGTGTGTTTTGAGTCTCTACCTTGTTGAGCGTGTGAACCAAGTCACCACCTTCGTTTCCTTGGAGGTGTGGTCTGCTGAAAGACAAAACCACACCTCCATATAACAGAGCTACCACAGAAGAAGAAACAGAGGGAAGGAGGAAAAGCGACCAGCTGAACATGTCAAAAATCCTAGCTAGAAGTGGCAGAGGCAACACAGACATCACGAGATGCTGGGAAGAGAGGCCTGCCACAGCAAGGAACCCATGAGACAGAGCAGAGGAGCCCTGTGGGGGCCATGAGACTGTGAGGTACAATGGCAAGCAGGCTTCCTGGACCACAGAGGCAGAAGCTAAGGGACCATATAGGTGAAGGGCTGAGGACTAGAGAGAGACTTAGCTTCAGGCTGAAGCAGGCTGCTGCTGTGGACCAATGATGTTATTCTTATCAATACCATATTTTTACCAGTTCTGACTTGTGGTAACCTGTTAACTTTTCTAATAAATCCTCAGAATTGTGAGTATTGGCTGTGAATTCTGGGTGATAATTGCAACAAATGACCAAACCTAGCTGCGAGTAGAGTTTCATGGGAGGAAGAGTTGCTGTCAGAACAGAGTAAGGAAGGACAAAAGTGAAAGCATGTCTCACCTCTGCCATGGGACAAAAGACCTTGGGCTAGTGAGGAGTGGATTCTCCTTCTCCGCTCTTTCTCCAGAGGAGGTCAGGTATGCCTATGGGCCATTTTCACAACTCAATGTAAAGAAGACTAAAATTTTCATACCTGAACCAATAGGTCACATCATGATAAATGGAGCAAAGATTTAAATTGTCAAGAATTTCATCTTGCTTAGATTCACAGCCAATGTCCACGGGAGTAACAAGCAAGAGATCCAAGGATGAATTTTATTTATGCAAAATCTGCTGCACAAATCTCTTTAAAGTGTTGAAGAGCAAGGATGTGCCCTTGAGAACGAAGGTGCGCCCAACCCAAGCCGTGGTCTTTGAAATCACTTCACATGCATGTGAAAATGGCATTGAATAAGGAAGACTGAGGAAGGATAAATACATTCAAAGTGTGGTGCTGATGAAGAATATTGAAAGTACCTTGGACTGCCAGATGAACAAACACATCTAAGAGAAAGTGCAGCCAGAATGCTCCTTACAAGTCAAGATGGTGAGCACTGTGTCTCATGTACTTTGTACATGTTATAAGGAAACAGACATCATACTGGGTCAAAGAGAACAGCAGTGAAAAAGTAGCTCATCAAGAGATGATTGACACAGTGATCGCAATAATGGACTCAAACAAAACAATTGTGAGCAAGGCACAGGACCAGGCAGCAGGAGGATTCTGTGCTGTTACAGAAGGGCTACAATGAGTCCAAACCAACCTGACAGCCCCTAACAAAATTAAGAACAACGTCCTGAACCAGTGTTTGAAAGTGAGCAGTACTGCCTCCTAGGGGGCACTGGTTTAATCTAAAGCAGCAGTTCTCAAGCTGTGGGTCGCGACCCCTTTCACAGAGGTTGCCCCATTCCTAGCAGCAGCAAAATGACAGTGATGAAGTAGCAATGAAAATAATCTCATGGTTGGGGGTCACCACAACATGAGGAGCTGGATTAAAGGTCGAAGCATGAGGAAGGTCGAGAACCACTGCTCTAAAGAGTTCTAGGAATGATCTAAAGTCCATGTAGCTGCTCTTTAACCTGGATTGTGGACTGTGATACAGAAGTTCTCAATTGCCAAAGGGGCACTGAGTAACTTTAGTATTTATTTTTCTGAAAAGCATGTGGTAGGCCAAATTAATTTGGGAACTCATAGCCTAAACTAACACAAATTGAAATAGACATTTTTTAACAGGCTTGTGGTTCTGTTGGGTGAGTGTTGGATTGCCAACCCCAATGTCAGTAGTTCAAACTCACCAGCCATCCCCTGGGAAAAAAGTTGGGGCTATCTATTCTTGTAAATATTTAAAGTCAAGGAAACCCTGTATTGGGTTGATTTAAGTAAAAATTGACTGATTGTAGCGTGTGTTTATTTTTGTTTTATATAACAAATACTGAAGATGCCCCCCCAAAACAAATAAAAATCCCAATAATAAAAAGTCCTGGGACAGATGACTTCATTTTTTTTCTTACTCAAAATTCAGAGAATAATTGACACCAAGTCTCCTCAAAGTAACCCAGGACATAGAAAAAGAAGAAACAGTTCCTTATTTGTTTAATGAGGCCAGTATAATCCCAATGCCAGAGTCAGGCAAAGCTACAGCTAAAAAAGATAAATATGGATTAATGTCCTCAATGTTTACAGACTCAAAACTCCTTAATAAAATTCTGGCTAATAAAATGAAACAGTATATAAAATATGCATCATTATTAGTGCAGTCCATGAACCAACTGTAAATCAATCCATGCAATTCACCACAATTAAAGAAAAGGGGGTTGGGGGAGAATCACTTAATCATTTCAATTGAGGCATAAAAAGACATTTAACAAAATCTAACATTTTTCTTGGTTAAGAGCAAATTAAATAGAATAGAAATAAAAGGGAAAGTCCTCAAAATAATCAAGGGTAAATATTCTAAACCAACAGCCAACATCAATCTGAACAGATAGAGACTACAAGCATTCTCTCTACAAATGGGCAACAATATAGAGAACCAAGGGCTAATCTCTGAAGTCTATAGAAAACTTTCATATCTCAACAAGTAAATTATGAGTAATCCCATTAAAAATGGGTAGAATATATGAACAGACCATTCAACAAAGAAAGTATCTGGGCAACCAATAAACATGGTGAAATATTCATGATCACTTTCAAGAGATGCCAATCAAAACAAAGATGAGATACCACCTCACCCAAGTATGAAAAGCAATATTAACTAAAATATAAAATAACAAATGCTGGAGAGAGTGTGGAGAGATTGGAACCCTCATACACTGCAAGTGGTACTGTGAAACAGTACAGCCACTGTAGAAAGTTTTAGGATATTTACTCAGCTGGGAATAGAAATATTACACAATGCACCAATCCCTCTCCTGGGTTTAGACCTCAAAGAAATAAAGAACACAGCCTGGGCAAGTGTATGCATATGTATGTTCACTGAAGCACTATTCATAATAATAAAGGACAGAAACAACTTCAATACTCATCAGTAGAAGAATGAATAAATAAAGTCTATTACATAAACACAATGAAATACTACACATTGTTTAAAGAACAATGTTGAAACTGTGAAGCACCTTATGACCTGGGTGGAGGTAGAGGATATTATACTGAGTGAAGTTAGTCAATCACAAAAAGACAAATATTGTATAAGACCACTGTTACAACAGAAAAAGTAAAGATAAAAGATTTTCATAATGAAAGAAACAGACTTTGATGATTACCAGGGAGAGATAAGAGAAGATAGAGAAAGTACTAGGCTAGAGGGTAGACATGTATTAATTTGTGTGATGGGAAAGATACTTTCTTAAAAATGGAACATGTGGGGGTAGGGGGCGGGGAGGGGGGGTCAAGGCAAGTTATTTGGAAGGGTTGATGACATATTTATATTATTTAATGCAAAAATAATGATCTGAACATTTGCTATAAAATGCTTTTAAAAATAAAAATAGAGGAAAGAACTAGGAGACAAAGGTCTAAATACAGGCAAATATATTTATGTCTAATGATAGGGAAATAGATCTACGTACATTTATTCATAGGTATCAGAAGGTATTCATATTAAGGTAGCAGAAAGACATTGGGCCTCTACTCAAGTACTCCCTCAATGCAGGAATATTTTACTCTAATAATCAGGCATTCCATGGTGTTCACCTTTCTAACACAATCACTGAAGACAAAATGGGTGCATAAGCAAATGTAGTGAAGAAAGCTGAAGGTGCCCGGAAATCAAAAGATAGAGCGTTTGGGGTCTTAAAGGCTTGAAGATAAAAAGCGGCCATCTAGCTGAGAAACAACAAAGTCCACCTGTCAGAAGCACACCAGCCTGTGTGATCATGAGGTACTAATGGGATCAGGTATCAGGCATCGAAGACCCAGAACAGAAAAATCATATCAATGTGAATGAGGGGGAGGACAAAGTGGAGACTCAAAGCCCATCTGTAGACAACTGGCTTTCCCTTTACAGAAGGGTCACAAGTAAGAGACAAGCCAGTCAGGGTGAAGTATAGCATCAATGAAACATACAACCATCCTCTAGTTCTCTAATGTTGCCCCCTCATTATCATGACCCCAATTCTACCTTACAAATCCGGCTAGACCAGAGCATGTACACAGGTACAGATAAGAGCTGGAAACACAGGTAATCTGGGACAGATAAACCCCTCTGGACCAATAATGAGAGTAGCCATACCAGGAAGGTAAGGGGAAGGTGGGGTAGAAAGGGGGAACTGGTCACATGATCTAAATATAACACCCTCCCAGGGGGACAGACAGCAGAAAAGTGGGTGAAGGGAGACATACATCAATGTAAGACATGGGAAAATAATAATAATTTATAAATTATCAAGGGGTCATGAGGAAGGGAGGGCAGAAAGGAGGAGGTGATACCAAGGGCTAAAGTAGAAAAAAATGTTTTTAAAATGATGATGATGGCAACAAATGCACAAATATGCTTGTCACGATGGATGGGTGGTGATAAGAGCTGTATGAGCCCCCAATAAAATGATAAGTAGATATAGGTAGATAGATAGATAGATGATAGATAGATAGATAGATAGATAGATAGATAGATAGATAGATAGATAGATAGATGATAGATAGATAGATGCTACATGTGGCTATCTAAGACACAAGTGTTGGTCTCTTCCTTCACATTGCAAAGAAAGTGAAGAAAACCAGACTCAAGGAAGCAATTAATCCGAAGGATGAATATCCCACAGGAATTATAGCCTCCTGCAGTTTGAGGCCAGAATTAAAAGATTCCCAGCTACTACTATTGATTGCTTTGTCCAGGGGCACAATATAAAGTCCTGATTAGAGTGGGTGAAAAACGTTTCAAATTGACCGGAAAAAAGATCAAATTTCCTGGTATTATAGAAACCATAGGACCACCCCAGATTATTTCCCAAAGCTCCCTCTTCTAACATGGAGCTGAACACACTTCTGAAGGCCACCTTTATTACCCTAATACAAATAAACTAATACCTGTGAGGAATATGCTCCATAGAAAAATTAATTATACTCAACCAAAGAGCAACATTTCCCCAAAAGCCAAAGGATAATACAGGAAGGGAGATGAAATGAATGGAAAGAGGGAATCCATGGTAGAAATGGAGAGAATGCTGACATACATTGTATTGCAGGAATTTCAGCCACTTTCATGGGCAAATATTTATATGAATTCATATTTATATGAATTATTGGATGGAAAACTAATTTGCTATTTAATTTTCACTTGAAGCAAAACAATTAAAAATGTAACAAATAATAAAAATAAATGTATCACCTACACTTTATTTTTTTAAATCATTATATTGGAGGCTCTTACAGCTCTGATCACAATCCATACATTCATCCATATGTCAAGCACATTTGTACATATGTTGCCATCATTTTCTTGCTACTTGAGCCCTTGATATCAGTTCCTCATTGTCCCCCTCTGGTACCCTCCCTCCCTCATCAACCTTTGATAATTAAAAAATATTTTTTTCATGTCTTACACTGACCGCTGTCTCCCGTCATCCAGTTTTTTGTTATTCATCTCCCTGGGAAGAGGTTATATGTCGATCATGGTGATTGGTTCCCCCTTTCTCGTCCCACCTTCCCCTTCCCCTCCTGGTATTGCTACTTTCAATATTGTTCCTGAGAGGTTTATCTGTCTTCAATGCCCTGTGTTGTGAGCTCTTTTCTGTAACAGTGTGCATGCTCTGGTCTAGTTTATTTTTATTACCATTTCTTGATTCAGACATCCATAATTTCTGACCCAAATTATTGCAGCCACCTCTTTTGTTTGTTGTCACTTCCAGTATCTTTTTGACCAATATATGCTCCACATTGGTTGTCTGAATTACTCCTCTAAAGAGCTTTTTCTCAATTTTCCAGTAGGTGCCCATTAGTTGAATATCAAGTCTAATATCATAATATCCCTTACCATATGATGGTATCTGTATTAAGTTTGAAAACACTAATTTCAATATATAAAAAATAAAATAAAATCACCCATTTCTCTTGAATCTGCTTTAAGAAATGGCCTTTCACGGTTTTGTGTCATTTCAAGGTAGTGCACATACATCTATTTTGATATTTCATCATATAAACACATCTTTATACACTAAAACCTACCATTCTTGAGGACAGAAACTGTGTTCTGGCACTGTCCAAATATTCATCTCCTTCCCATTTTTATAATCAATAAAAGAATAATTGAAAGAAAAGAAATAAATGAATCAAAATAAAGAAAGCAGCTCAGGTGCAACTAGGGTCAAACAAACAACCCAAACCAGCGTATACTGCCTGCTGTTGTTTGGGAGCAAAGTAATATTTCAAGCTTACTGGAAAGGTACCAAGAAATTTTTTGCTCACTGTAACTCATCCATTATCAGTCTCATTAATTAAAAATACAAATATGTTATGATGGGTTTAATATTGACCATGCTCCTATTAATACTTAAGGTGAGATTGACTCACAGCATTTCAAACTATGTGGTAAGAAAGTACTTTGGACAGTCACTGGGGTCAGATCTAGAAGAATCAAGAAATATAAATATTTTCACTCTGTGCCCTGCCCCAACTCATTGTCTGATTGAATCTAATGGAATCTAGTTAGGCCCAAGCCAGGTAAAGTAGCAGGCAATTCTGTAAGTCTGGATTAGGTATGAAACTTTACATAGACTGGAACTTAATAACCTGAGAAAATCTATGACAAGTAAATTGAAGACTCTTTCAAGTCCAATGGAGTATGTGGAAGCCAAATAGGAAATGAGGGATAACAAAAAGTTGGAAGTACTAGGAAAATGGGAGAGGGTGTTGTAATGACTGTAGGGATTAGTAATTTTCTAATAGAATAACACAGTTGAAGGATTAAGAAGGGAAAGGTAAATTTTGGATGGAATTTTACAATTGGATAAGTGTGCATTTTCTCAGTTGATACCTTATGGTATTTGAGGGGGAAATACTGGCTGTAAAGGCAATTGCTCAGTGAGGATGGGAGAGAAGGAAGGTGTTAGGTAATAAGTATTACTCAGCACTTGCAATGTGCCAGGTATCTTAGTCCGGGTTAGAAAAAAATCTATGGCAAGACATGCTCTTTACCCTAAATGAAGATTATGAGAGAGACACTATTTTCCCTATTTGTTTTTTATTTTTAAATTGTTTCTATTTATTTATTACTTTTTGCTGTGATTCGAATGAATGATTATAGAGCAAATTGGTATTTTCGGATCAAAATGTCAAAAAACATTTAGCTTCGTAACAGTGATTGCAGTCGCCTTCTTCACATGTCCTGCTTGTGCTTACCACTGCCATTGGTTCTTCTTGCCTATCCATTTCCTTTTTCTGAGTTTTATCCTAGAACAAATGCTGCCGTTTTTCTCTTGTATGGTTGGTTGTTCTAAGGAGAATTATTGTTAATCTTGTAGGATTGTCTATTGTTTGCCTCTAAATGGAGTCATGAGGATGAGTTTGGCTCCTGTCCTTAAGAGTGGCCAGTGGCCATCACTTCTCACTCACTGTCACTCGCTCACTCGCTCACTCACTCGCTCGCTCACTCGCTCACTCGCTCACTCACTCACTCACTCGCTCACTCGCTCACTCGCTCACTCGCTCACTCCCAGCCATTGAGTTGATGCTCACTCACAAGGACCCTATGGGACGTGGTAGAACTGCAAATGACTACACTTGTGTACATACATAGATTTGACAAATGATATTTCTGCCAACATATTTGTTTGAACTGTAAATATATCTGTTTTTTATAATATAACTAATAGGGTAAAAGCATGTAACCTTCTTAATTCCTATGTATAAGTAAGAAAAATTCAACTTCAGACAGATTAAATGTCTTGTATACAGGAAATTATCTGAAAATAAAGAGCTAGATTTCCCAGGAGAGGCTGAGTTAAAAAAAAAAAGACCCAGGTAGAAAGATATTTTCATTAATTATCTATTTCTCCCACCATGGTACAATGGATTGTACTGAGGATACCACCTGCTTCCTTTTTGATAGACATTAATGAATATGTTGGGAAAGATGCAGAGAACAGCATTGGTTTGGGACTTCCTTCTGTTCTGGGATCTGAAAGTAACATCTTCATTGTTGATATTCTCTGTGGATTTGAAGTGCTTTTTGTTTCTTGGGTTTTTGTTTTGTTTTGTTTTGTTTTGCTGTGCCCCAAACTCTCTCATTCTAAAAGGCTATTCTAAGAATTGAATGTGTTTCTAGAGTAATGTAGGATTACTGTGAAAAGAAGAGTTTGCAAATGGACAAATGCGAAACAACAGTGAAGGCAAAGCTAGTCCAAATCATGTACACTGCCTGGACACTCAAAAGTCTCTTAACAATTCTGTTTCATACATCCTTAATCTTTTTTTGTTCAATCACTATATTATATCATGAGTTATATCATTAAAAGAAAAGCAGATAGTATAATATTTCTGGCCTCATTTCATCAATGGGTTCTCATCCAATTAAATAAGTAAACTCTTTTATATCGACTATAGAGGCATTCAGTCTGCTCTTGTCTATTGCCTCAGTCTTATTGATATCAGTTTCTATTAGCTCCAGGTTCTCAACCTCAGTGTGATGAACATGTTGGGTTCGATTGTTTGTTGTGGGTGCTGTCCTATGCATTTAGGATATTTAGGACAATTATGGTTTCTATTCACTAGATTTCAGCAGCACCCTTTGTTCCAGTTGTGACAAATTTTCTTCAGACATTACCCATTGCCGATGGTTCAGAACCACAGGCCCAGATCTTTCTTCCTTAGTATTGTGTTCATGTAAATGCACAAACTTCCTCTCATCACAGAACATTTGAATACTCTAGTCCCTTTATCAGAAATAATCTCACCTTATCATCTACAAATCATTAGTACGTAGTCACTACTTTTACTCCAGTGTTACAGTAACTTAATTGGTAGCTGTGTGCTCATCATTGGGATTGTTTGGAATAATTTCTCATCATACCTCCATCTAATGTATGTTCTTCATCTATGTGGACTCACAATTGTATCCTCAGCACCAATCTCGAAGGCTGACTCAAGAGACACCCCAAAAAAGTTTGTTGAATTGATGATAAAGGAAAGTTGAAAAAAAATCATTATAATTATCATGAAAGTTGTTGTTATTCTAAACTGCTTTTGAGTCTGCCCCTAACTCATGAAAACCTCATGCACGATGGGATTCATCCATTGTTATCCATAGAGTTTTCATTGGTTAATTTTTCTGTAAGTAGATCACTAGGCTTTTTAAAAACAAATCCTGGTTGCAGATGGACATTGGGCCTCAACTCAAGTACTCCCTTAACACAAGAATATGTTGTTCTAACAATCGTCATTCTGTGATGCTCACCTTTCCCACACAATCACTGAAGACAAAATGGGTGCATAAGTGAATGTGGTGAAGAAAGCTGATGGTGCCCGGTTATCAAAAGATATAGCATCTGGGGTCTTAAATGCTTGAAGATAAACAAGCGGCCATCTAGCTGAGAAGCAACAAAACCCATATGGAAGAAGCACACCAGCCTGTGTGATCATGAGGTATCGATGGGATCAGGTATCAGGCATCTATGACCCAGAATAAAACCATACCCAAGATGAATTGGGGGCAGGGGGGAATGGAGTGGAGACCCACTGTCCATCTGTAGACAATTGGACATCTGCTCACAGAGGGGTTATAAGGAAGAAATTAGCCAGTCAGAGTGCAATATAGCACTGATGAAACACAAAACTTCCCTCTAACTCTTTGGTGCTTTCTTCCCCCCACTATCATGACCTCAATTCTACCTTACAAATCAGATTAGACCAGAGCGTGCACACTGCTACAGATAAGAGCCCACAACACAGGGAACCCAGGATAGATAAACCCCCAGGGCCAACAAGGAGAGTAGAGATACCAGGAAGATTAGAGAAGGGTAGGGGGAGAAAGGGGGGATTGAATGCAAGGATCAACTTAGAACCCCCCTCCCAGGGGGACAAATAATGGAAAAGTGGGTGAGGGGCAACAGAGGACAATATAAGATATGGAAAAAATAATCTATACCTTATCAAGGGTTCGTGAGCAGGGCCAAGCAGGGGAGGGAGGGGGAAGAAATGGGGAGCTGATTTCTGGGGCTCAAGTGGGAAGAGAATGCCTTGAAAATGATGAAGGCAGCATATGTGCAAATGTGCTTGACACACTGGATGAATGTATGGATTGTGATAAGAGATGTAAGATCCCACAATAAAAGTATCAAAAAAACAAAAAACACAAATCTGTAGTATGTCTTAGTCTGAAAGCTCTGCTGAAAGCAATGCACCAGCTTTGGTTGATAAGTGATCACTTCTCTGATCTGTATTGGCTTAGAACCAAACCACATCTCCTGTGTGGAAGGTGGGAACTGAACCATCAACCATCACTGCCTCCAGAGTTAGATTTAAAGACTCCAAAATCAGCTATTTTCTAAGTGCTAACTTTCCAATAAGCAAGAGGCTGAACCCTGGGGTCACAGAGAGGACAAATACACAGCCCTTGTTCCCACGTACCACATAAATCTTGAACACACTAACTGTGTGAGTCTAGGTAGACTAGATAAACAAATTCATAGACATTCATGTGTATACGAAAGAGCTTTATATAAAGAGTAATTGCACATTAAGGAAACATCCCAGCCCAGTTCAGATCAATCCATAAGTCTGATATTAGCTCTTATGTCCTATACCAATTTATAAATTCCTCTTCAGACTCACACAACACATGCAATGATGCCAAATACAGGAAAATCACAGAGCAGTGGTTGAAAAGTCTTGTGAATCCAGTGGTAATGGAAGCATCTCAGTGTTGGCAGGGGTCTCTACATGGCTCCTCCAGCTAAGGGCACTAGCCTAGCTCCATGTGTCTTGTCAGCTTCAATGTCTCCCAGGGAGTGCACCTGGGCCCTGCCTGCAGCAAGTTATTTATCTCCTTAGCACCTCCAAATAAGGTCATCAAACTGCAACCTGATTGACAGGCTAAACTCTACCCCTCCACTCTTAATCCTCTCAAATTGACAACAGGTTATATAACTACCATACCAACTCCTTTATCTAAAAGAATCTCACCTTCCCATCTCCAAATCATTAATGTGCAATCATTGCTCATAGCCAAGTGTTTGTAATCATTGAAGATGGGGGAAGAAGCTGATGTGTAAGCAGAAAACAAAGGGTGATACATTAAAATCATGGATGGCAATCTCAATAACAGCCAGTTGAGTGTGTAAAGATAATCCCATGCCTGTGAGAATAAAAAGCAACTTCACAATGAAAATAATTGCTTTGGTCAAACTAAATGGTTAAGTAGAAATTGGCCAAGTGAACCAGGGTAGAAGTAGTACAGAAGCGTTACAAGTAGGTTATCTGTATACACAACAGTGCAGGAGGCATACAATAATCCAACCAGCTAGATTTTCACCCATGCAACAAACAAAATACCTGGCCTTCCAGGCAAATGCTCACACGTAGCAACCCTATAGGACAGGATAGAACTGCCCCTGGGGGTTCTGAGACTGTAACTCCTCAAGGGGGTAGAATGTCCCATTAGCTGGTGCTTTCAAACTGTAGTGAGCAGCCCAGCTCATAGCCTCCGCACCACCAGGAGGGGTGGAAATGAAGACTGGGCTTCCAGTTAGATGGTAGGGAGTTGAAGACGTAAGCAGGGATAGAGTAGGAACACTTCAGTGCCAGCGTTAGAAATTTGGAATGTGTTCTAAAGGAGATTGTGGTTGTGTTGCAAAGTGTAGCATAGGAAATAGTGTCAGATCCGCAGGTTCAGATAAACTAAATGTTTGGCCAGTAATAAGAGAAGAGGACTACTTAACTCAGGATCTCGTGGTAAATAAAAATCTCTGAGTGAGTGTGTGTGCTTGGCTTATAGTAATTTCTCAGCTGAAAAATAAGAAGAAAAACACAGTAAGAGGTTCAAAACTGCAGAGGAGCCTCTTCTTACAATGAGAAGGAAAACATTTATTATAACCACTGTGTTTTTAGCCTCCCTCCTGTGAACCCACAGTTATTGTTAATGGCACGATATATAATGTACTGGAGGTATAGGAATAAGGAAGCTGGCTCCAGGTTTCAGGGAAAAAGAGGTGAACATAGGCATTTTTGGGACACTGCGGCATGCTGAAACCTGATGAGTGAGTATTTGTTTTCCCATTGTCTGCATTTCTGCCTGGTCCTCCAACGTGAATAATTGTCAAGGTTTTGCTAAGCTGAAGCATATTCCAGGGAAACCGGATCTGCAATTTTGCAGAATTTCACAATGCCTTTTGCAAGTTCTGTGTCAAAGTGTTTGTTTAAATCTAGTTTATTTTACCTTCTTTGTCCTGGACATACTATCAGCTGAAATATTTATATCACTGCCTCTTAGGAGTTGTGCATTTCCCTTCTTCTGTGAAAAAATGTGCTGACCTGCTCTATGTATATGAGTAATTGTTTTTATTTTAATTACTCTAGTGCCTGTGGAAGCAAATTGGGTTGGCTGGCCCATTCTCTCCTTGACCATTTCTTGCCATGTTTTTATTCACTCCCTTTCACCAGCCGACTTCTTCACTGGTTCCCAACAGTGTCTTTAGAGACTGTTTGAAGGTGGAAAGTCTGCTAAGTCTAGCCTTTTGAAAGGAGGTATGGGAATCATGGGCATAAATAAACATACCTTGATGTTCAATGTTGAAACCCCTCCCCTGAGACACTGGAAAGATAATTCAACCACATTCTTTCTGTTCAAAAGTTGTTTTTAGCACCTCCCCCACTACTACCCTGGACACACATATTCCTTTTTAACATGTAATATTGTATTCTCAATTCATTCTTCTGCATACCTCATTCATTTATTTAACACTAACTGCTGAATATGCATTGCTTACCAGGCAATGAACAGAACAGACAAGTTTCTGCCTGCCTAGAGCCCATGGTGGGTTCTAGAAAGCAGTTATTACAGCAGTTATTACCCTCATGAGGAAGGGATTCACCAAAGACGGTGATATTAGGGACCAATAAATTATGTCAGGAATAATACTCAGACTGAGGGGAAATTAGAGACTTCTCAGGGAATGAGCAGAGAAAGGCTAGCAACAGGGAAGAAAATGGCTCCAGGTTGAAGAGGGAATGTCAATGGGAGGTTAGACTAGGGAGTCAGACTAGGGAAGCAGACTGCTGCACCTTTCTACCATGGAATAGCTGGTGAGTTCAAACTGCTGACCTTGTGAGTAGGTGCTGAGTATGCCGCCAGGGCCACTTTACTCAAATCATACCACGCAGATATTCCAAAGTAGGTATTTATCCCAAAGAAACAGATGTTTATGTGCATACAAAAATGTGTATCAGCTTTATTGGTAGTCAACACTGCATACTTCATACCAAATGCCCACCAGCAGAGGAACAAATGAAATGTTATTGTGTTAGTCTGGGCACGTTAGTGAAACAAATCCACAGAAACTCATGTATAAGAGAGAGTTTTATATAAAGGTTAAGTGTGCATCAAGAAAACATCCTAACCCAATGCTGCTGCCCAAGCCCACAAGTCCAACATTAACCCATATGTCCAACACCAATCCACAAAGTTCTCCTCTATCTCACAAAACAGACGTAATGATGCTGACTGCAGGAGGAAAGCCGAGTCAGTGAATGTGTAAGCATCTCAGCACTGGCAGGGGTCTCCACACAGCTGCTCCAGCACCCAGGGGTGCATCAGAGTAGGTCCATGTGGCTCCTCAGGGATGTCTTGCAGGAAGTCAGCCTTGCCAGCTGAAGCAGGGAACTGGCTAAGGCAGCTGCACCCTCGTCCAATCATCACAAAGCAAGAGACCTGAGAACTAGAAAGGCGAGGCTCACCGAGCCATTTATCCCTCCACCCTTCAATTAACCCCACATGTGTTTATCAGGTAGGTTGGCACAATAAACTAACTAACTCAGTTATATAGTCAAACAAATGACTATTACTCAGTAATAAAAAAACCAAACTATTCCTACAGACCATAGCATGGAAGAACCTCAAAATCTTTATAATGACTTCAAGACATCAGATTTTTAAAAGTTGAAACTCCTCCATTCCACTTAAAGATATATTTCTAAAAAAAAAAAAAAAACTATAGGCACAGAAACAAGTCAGCTATTGTTTGGGTAGAAGGAGGACAAAAGAAAAAAAAAAAACGACGGAGGATGAAGAGAATGATGGAGTGGGATACATACAAGAAAATAAGGACCAAACTCAACAAAGTTTACAGTGTAAGTATGTTTATTATACTGTAGGTAAATTTTACTTAAATAAAGTTATAAAAGAAAATAACCTTTAAAATGTAACTAACCTATAAGTTATGCAGATTTCTGATAATTAAACCTTTATACTGTGTTTAGATGTGGAACTGAGGGTAGACAGGGAAGTTGAGGCAGCAATTGTGCAAAACAAGAGATGTAGCCTTAATTCCGAGGGTCTTCTGGTAGAATGAGTGAATGCTAAGGGATTTGGTCCCTGGATCCTTAGGTCAATGGGTACATTTCTGACCAGAGGTCATTGATAAGATTTAGAAAAAAGATTAAAGATGTGAAGAATTGTGTATTCCTTTTCTAAAGATAAAAGTTTTTCAAATATGATTTTGTGCAATGTTGGTTTTGAAAGATAGTCACTAATGTTCCAATGAAAAGAAACAAAAACCTGCACCAATTCAGTGGTATATGGAATTGTGTCCCCCCAATATGTGCTGGACTCCTCTTGTACTGACTGATCACCACAGTCATTGGAGAGATGGTGGAGGTGGTCTAAGTGTTCACCTTGCTTGGAACCACACTCAGCGATTACGGAATCAGCAGCCAAGGAAATGGACGCCGCTTTGTTATGAGTGATCAGGGGCACATGGTCCCTTCAAGTGTTGAAGAGCAAGGATGCTGCTTAGAGGACTAACAGGCCCCTGGCCCAACTCATAGAATTTCCAATCTCATAGACATATGAAAGTTGGCCATTAAATAAAGAAGACTGCAGAGAGTCTATGCATTTGCATCATAGTGGTGGCAAAGAATATTCGAAGTACCAGGGACAGGCAAAAGAATGAACAAGTCTGTCTTAAAAGAACAACATTCAGGAAGCTTCTTAGAGGCAAGAATGGCTACAGTTTGTCTCCTGTACTTTAGACATGTTATCAGGAGAGATCAGTCCCTAGAGATGAACATCGTGCATGGTAAAGGAGAAGGGCAGTGAAAAAGAGGACGATCCTCCTCCAGGACATCGATTAACACAGTGGCTTCAACAGTGGGCTCAACCATACCCACGACTTTAAGGATGGGGCAAGACAGGGCAGTGTTTTGTTCTCTTCTTGGAAGCAATTTGATGGCACCTAACAACAACAATGTACTGGTTGATAAATCCCATTTAGAAACAATGCTCTGTGAGGTTAATGAGACCATGGAAGTGCGAAGTCGTTGGTAGGGGTCATCTAGTTGGTTCAGACTCTTGGCGACTCTAGTACAATAAAACAAAGCACTGCCCGGCCCTGCACCGTCCTCACCATTATTCTTACATTTGAGCCCGAGGTTGCAGCCACTCTTGTCAGTCCATCTTTTCCAGTGTTTTTTCCATGCCCTCCACTTTGCAAAACATAATGTCATTTCCCAAAGATGGAGCTCCCTGACCACAGGCCGAAAGTACGTAACACAATGTCTCCCCATTCTTGCCTCTAAGGAGCAGTCTGGCTGTGCATCTTCCAAGACCGATTGGTTTGTTCGTTTGGCAGTCCATGATATTTTCAAAATTCTTTGCCAGAACTGATTCTTCTTTATCTTCCTTACTCGATGTTCAACTTTTACACGACTATGAGGCAATTTAGAATGGCTTGGAGCAGGTGCACCTAAGGCCTCAAAGTAACTTCCTTGCTTTAAAGAGGTCTTCTGAATGTGATATACCCAATTCAATGCATCATTTGATCTCTTCATTTCTGCTTTCACAAGCATTGATGGTGGATCCAAGCAGGACTCCCACCTTGACAATATAACAAATGAACATACAAAAAACCTCAGTGCCACCAAGTAAATTCTGACTCTTGGTGACCCAATTATAGGACAGAGTAGAACTGCCCTGTGGGTTTCTGAGATTGTAACTCTTCATGGGAGTAGAAAGCCTTTCTCACCCGGAGCAGCTGATAATTTTGAACTGTTGACCTCATGGTTAACAGCCCAATGTATAACCAAGGCTCCTGACAATATACAGTTTTTAAATCTAATCAATATTGAGATAGAATAGAGCAGATTAGGCACAGAGATAAGGAAATATAGGTGGGGATAGATGCATGTCATACCATGTGAAAATCACCAAAAAGCCAAGAAAAAGAAGCTGAAAAGAATCAAGGACCTTTCCCCAGGGTCCAAAGAGTGAGAAAGCCTTTCCAGAGAGCTGGCACCTTGAGGGTGACACTTTAGCCTCCCAAAATCTGAGCAAATACATTTTGACTGGTTAAGCCACCAGTTTGTGCTATTTCTGTTATAACAGCCCTAAGAAACAAAGACAATAGCCAAACAAATTTGAGAAACATCTGGATAAAGCTAAGCCTTTCCTTTGGGATTTAATAGAGGTGTTAATATGCTAACATATGTCTTTTCCCCAACCAAATTAGTTAATAAATTTACTTTGCTATAAATGTACTCATCTGACTAGGGTTTAATGAAATACACGTAGAGGATCACATGAATAGAGAATGGAGCTTTAGTGCAAGAAATTTCATTAGCTGCTAAGCCAATTGAAATTTGGCCTGAAAATAGTATTTTTTGTTCTTCAAAAACAGGAGAGCCTCATGCTATTTGAGAAGGTTCTATCGTGTGATAATTTATTGTCAACAATTATAACGAGAGCTGACACTTTGTAAAGGCTTTGTTTTGTTTTCGGGATGCACGTGCTGCTTTGCGTAGCCCTTCACGTCTTTGGAGCTCCTTCGAGCCTCGGACATCTGTCTCCCTTCAGGGCCCTTTTCAGTAGCCGTTTCAGCCCACAGTTGTGCTCCCCATTCCAAATACATAGAACCTTGCTCTTGGGCAGCCTGTCCTCCAAATATTCAGTTATTCTTTTTTTCACAATTGGAATAATAGAGTATTAGATCACTGGGTGCCATTCAATGAATTCCAACTCCTGGCAGCCTCAGAACTTTCTTGCTGTAATCTTGGTGGAAGCAGATTATCAGACCTTTTGCCTAGAGAGCTTCTGGGTTGGGTCAGACAATAACTTTTTGGCTAACCGCTTAACTGTTGTGTTACAAAAATGAACAACTGCAAGGCTTTTGAAGGCATGTTTAGATATCTTCAATGCCAGAGATGGTGGTTAGATAAGTTACATCTGTCTTGTGTAGAAAAGGGAAGGTTCACATTCCCGAGGGCCATGGCATCCAGAACCTGCTGAAGCTGTCATTGAACTTAAACCTCACACACTGGCTCAATCTGTCATCAGTTTCCTGGAAATAAGTGGAAAAATAAGATTGGAATTCTTAGGTTGCAGAAGTTATTAAAAAACATGTTGTGTTAAGGCAGTGGCTCTCAACCTTCCTACTGCCACAACCCTTTAATACAGCTCCTCATGCCAAGGTGATCCCTCCCCAACCATGAAATTATTTTCACTGCTCCTTCATAACTAATTTTGCTACTGTTATGAATTGGGCGACCCCTGTGAAAGGGTTGTTTGACCCCCAAAGGCATCGTGACCCACAGGTTGAGAACAGTTATGTTAAGGTGATGATATTAATACATTGTATCTGTCCTTCTGACCCCATAGTTGTTCCAATTTTGAATTACTAATATGTCCGTAGATGCTCATAGTTTAAATTTACCCTGATGTGGATCCCCCATTTGAAAATCCAAAATAGGAGTCTTATTGGGTACAAAAATTTATTTAATTCAGTTGCACACACTTGTTTGAAACCCTACTGTATATTTTGGCCTTAAGTCATAAGTATAATTTAGTATGAGCTCTCTCCATAAAGATTGAAAAGAAAATGTGAATATTAACTTTCACTCCAAGTTCTTCACTCTGTAGATCTAACTATATGTTTTCCTCCAACTTCTGAAGGTTACTGTGAGAAATAAAATGAAACAAGGTGTAACTAGATTATTTTTTTCATCTTCTTCCTCAGGATTAAAGCTGAGTAAGTATAGAAGAAACAACATGTTTTAGGACAAGATAGCTCTCTGTTTGAGTCTTAGCTCAACCCATTTTCTTACTCTCTGTAGAAATGTGCCAATGCATTTTATTTTTTCTCGTCTGATTTTGTGTCTCTAAAAAGAGGATAACTATACCTGTCCAACAAGGTTATTTTGAAGGCCAATGAGATAATCAATATTATGCTTCCATCCCAGGGCAGGGGATCTGGTCAGTGTTCAATCACCCCAATCATCTTCCTGTAGAATGGAACAAGGGATTGTCTGAGAGACTGCGGATCATCAAGTACAGAGAGAAGGCTGTCAGCAGTAGAACATAACAATTTATAAATTTCTTATTTCACAACAAGCTCTGGGACATCCATCGTCCATGGAAATAAACAAACTCTGAGTCTGGGGCTTATTTCCAGGCAAGGAGTCCAATGTAAATGTACCTGGATGGAGGAGCACCAGCTCCTCTTGCAATCTGGGTCCATCTACTAGACGGGGCCAGCCACTCCACCCAAAGGGGCCCACAGGAGCTCCTACTAGCTCTCTGTGGGAAAGAGAGGGTTCTGCTTATTCCCCAGATACGTTAGGCCAAGGTCTGATCCCAGTGAATTCAGAGGAACTTTTCAAGACCTGGACTAATTTTTTCCATGCATCCTAATAGTTCACCATGCTCCAATGCCACTTTTGGCTGAAGGGGAAACTGATCCCAGAAGTTGACTTTCCCAAGCACACAGATAGCCAGATATATTTGTGTCTTAAACTTACCAAAGTGGCTTTCTCCTTCTGTCATGATCCTCGGCTCATGTGAACGCTTCCTTATAAGAATTCAGTTAGATGACAATGTAAATGCTGGTCAACTGTAACCCATGTTCGCATAAAGAAGCCTGGTAGTTACATCCAAAAGTGATCTTAATGAATTCTGCTTTACATATTCTCCTAACCCTATGAGCCAGGGCTGATTCTTTTCTTTTTAGATATACAAAAATAAGTGAGAAAATATATAAATGTATTGGTGAATTTCTACCACGAGCAACTGTGTGGAGCTAAGGTTCAGCCCTACAGCTCTCTTTGCCAATAGCCGTCTTTGCTGGATGCATTCTACTAACAGATAAGATAATGTGGGCAACATATCCAAGGCCACTTATTGTTCCATCCCAAGAGGAGAGGAATTTCCCGTAGACAAAGCTCTCCTTCAAAGCAAGCTGACCAAAAATAACAAGTCAAATGTAACAATGCCCATTATTGAAACTAGAACTTTGGCACATGGTGGGTATTCCACATTGTTGAAGGAATGAATGAATGAATAAACCAACTGAATCATTGAGGCAGGTCTTCAGTCAAGTTTCTCAAGGCAGGTTCTTGTAGAATATTTCAGATAAAAATGGGAATTTACTGATCAGATGGAAATTCAGTGACTGAGAGGGAGAAATTTGGTGAGATCTTTATATGACACTTGTAATAAAATCAAAATCTACTTAGATTTTTAAGTAGTAGGAAAAATAGCCTACTATATTGTGAGCAGGTGAAGTCTAGAAAAACTTTTGTCTGCCCACTTATCCATAAAATCAAGTAGCTCTGTAATGGTCTTTAATCAAAGAAAAAGAACCTTCAGGACCGTCTCTAAGTGCAGACATATACCTAATTTGGATCTTCCACACTAACTGTTTTCTCCATAATTAATAAAACACTGTGAAATGAAATCATCCATTGTGTTCTTTTCATTTTGGTAGTGCTTTGAAATATAGCTGTTTATTGTATTGTATGTAACATGCTTAAACAAAGCCTGTAGCTGGGTTTGGTAATTGGGGGAATTGGCTGCTTCTCTCACATTGAGGTAATTACAGAGATCATGGTGTCCAGAAAAAAGAGGGAGGGAGAAGAGATTTTTTGGAAAATTCGCTACTCCTTAAATACAATGGTGCTTATTCTCCAGTGTGGTCAGGAGCCAGTGACTCAGCTCTGTAACAAAACTGGCTAAGGAGTCCCCGCTGACTCAGAGGTACCCTGGAGACCCATGGTAGGGCTCTCTGCTTTTCCCATCAAGCAGGCTTTCCAGAACTGGGTTCCATGTTTTGTATTGTTTTTAAATTAATTACGTTTAGAATTTTTCAAGGATTGATGTAGAAGGGAAAGAAAAAATAGGAAGATAAATTCTAGAAAGCTCAGAATAAAGAGCATTATACTGGACAGGGGACAGTTATTTGGAAAGTTGGCAGCCTGGGCTCTACCCCAGACCCACCTCATTCTCCTTTGGCAAGTTCTTACTCCAAAGGGGTCTCATTTTTTCCACCTGTAAAAATGAAGGGATTTGGTGCAACCACTTTGAAATCTTCTTTGGCAGTAACTGCCCCAGTTGATCACATGAAGAGGCTTCATAAAGTTTGTGGAAATTTTTAATTAAAATATAATGGGACTTTTCATGAACTTTTTCAAGCCCCCTTGTATGTGGCCAAACAGAATGCAGTCCTTTCTGACTTACAGAAATTCTATAGGAGTGTTAATGGCACAGTGGGCTGCCAACCATAAGGTCAGCTGTTTGAAACCATGAGCAGCTATCCAGGAGAAAAATGAGGCTACCTGCTCCTGTGAAGATTTACAGCCTCAGAAACCCACAGGGGAAGTTCCATTCTGTGCACCGGGGTCTCTGTGAGTCACATCTGACTTGATAATACCAAGTTTAGTTTGGTTTTGATTGTATGACCTATCAATTCTACTGCTGTGTACATACCAACAAAGTCAAGTGAACATGTGTACTAAAATACGTACAGAAAAGTTCACAGTAACATTTGTAATATATATATATATATATATTACATGTTTTCTTTGCTACTATGTTTTCTTTTTTTACTCTTTCATCTTTATGTTTCTATCTTTTGATTTTCTGTGGGTGTCTGTGTTAATCCAGGTATACTGGGGAAACAAATT
>NW_022111310.1:19374234-19390938 GCF_000313985.2 Echinops telfairi
TTTTGATTTTCTGTGGGTGTCTGTGTTAATCCAGGTATACTGGGGAAACAAATTCATAGACACTCATAGGTGTATAAGAAAGAGCTCTATATAAAGAGTAATTGTACATTAAGAAAGCATCCCAGCCCAGTTCAGATCAAGTCCATACGTCTGTTATTAGCACATATGTCCAATACCAGTCTATAAATTCCTCTTCAGACTTACTCAACACATGAAATGATGCCAAATGCAGGAAGATCACAGGCCAGTGGATGGAAAGTCTTGTGGATCCAGTGGTGGTGGAAGCATCTGGTGCTGCTGTGGGTCTCCACATGGTTCCCCCAGCGTCAGGACTCTTGCTCCATCAGTTTAGCTCCATGTGGCTTGTCATCAAGAATGTCTTGCAGAAAGAGTGCATGTCCCACCTCCAGGAAAGAAAACAAGAGTTCCCAGAATTCTCAGGAGAAGGCTAGGCCCACACAGAGGTTTCATAGGCTGTGACCTGATTGGCAAGCTACATTCCACCCCTTCGCTTAAGTTGACAAAAGATTATGTAACTGCCACAGTCTCTAAGATTTTCATAGACATAATGTACCCCGAAGAGCATCCAAGACTAAAAGAAATTGCTGACAAGACCTTTGCTTTCTCTCACTCTTTGGTCCTCTCACTTTCCCACTCTCCATGTTCATGATGTCCTGGACATTGCAAGCCTGACCAGTGTGGACATACTATAATTCCATGTGCATCTACTCCTGTGTCTGAAGTACAGGTATTTCATAATATGTAATGGAAGATAATGGGCCAGCCACTCAGATGGCTCATTTGATGTGTTTTACTTGGGTTGTTAGGCAGCTGCTCACCCCCATGCTCATCACTCATGATCTCCCAAGTGTTTCTCTTTCTTTTCTTGGCCAATAGCACTGTTCTCCTGTTTTCTCTCTTGCCATGGTTTAGTGAATTCATCATTTGGCAATCCTTTTAAAAGTCCAAATTATATTCTATTACACATTTGTTCAAAACCTTTCAGCAGTAGTTTAATTAGAATAATTCTGAAGTCATCTCTGTGACCTACCAGGTCTTCCGTGATCTTTCTTTTCATCTCAAACTGCTATCATGCTTTTCCTTCATCGCAGTGGCTCTGTGTCTGTCTCTTATATACGCCATACTCAGACACACACAACTCAAGGGTCTGCACATGCTAAGCCTTCAACTAGATCATTCTTCACCCCAAATATGCAGTGGAGAGCTCCTTCTCCTCCCTCAGGGTGAATATTGCATATTGAGAGATCAGTCTAGTATAAGTCACCTATATTCCACTCCAACTTTTTACCACATCTGTCTTGTTTTGTTTTCTTTGTAACAATTTTCACTAGCCTTATTCATCTGCCTTACTTTTTTTTTTAACATCCTATGGGTGTGAATGTTGAATGGGTGTGGAGGAGAGTGAGGTGGTACTCCTTGTACCACCAAGATGTATTTTAACACTGATGTGGGTTTTTTTTTAAATCATTTTATTGGGGACTCATACAACTCTTATCACAATCCATACATTCATCCATTGTGTCAAGTACATTTGTACATAAGTTGATATCATAATTTTCAAAAAATTTTCTTTCTACTTGAACCCTTGATAACAGCTTCTCATTTTCCCCCTCCCACCACCAACCCTCCCACCCTCATAAACCTTTGATAATTTATAAATTTTTTTTTCATGTCTTACACTGGCTGATGTCTCCCTTCACTGTCTTTTCTGTTGTCCATCCCCCTGGGAAAGGGTTATAGGTAGATAATTGTGATAGTTCTCCCTATCCCCCCCACCTTACCCTTACCCTCCTGGTATGGCTACTCTCAATATTGGTCCTGAGGGGTTTATCGGTTCCCTGTGTTTTGAGCTCTTATCTGTACCAGTGTACATGCTCTGGTCTAGCCAGATTTGTAAGAGAGAATTGGGGTCATGATAGTCATGGGGAGGAAGCATTAAATAACTAGAGAAAAGTTGTACATTTCATTGGTGCTATACAGCACCCTGACTTGTCTTCTCCCCGCGACCCTTCTGTAAGGGGTTGTCCAGTTGCCTACAGATGAGCTTTGGGTCTCCACTCCGTACTCCCCCTCATTCACAATGATATAATTTTTTTGTTCTGGGTCTTTGATGCCTGATAGCTGATCTCTATTGATACCTCGTGATCACAGGCTGGTGTGCTTCTTCCATGTGGATTTTGTTGCTTCTCAGCTGGATGGCTGTTTGTTTATCTTCAAGCCTTTAAGGCCCCAGACACTATATCTTTTGATAGCCAGGCACCATCAGCTCTCTTCACAACATTTGCTTATGCACCCACTTTGTCTTCAGCGATCGTGTTGGGAAGGTGAGCATCATGGAATTCCAAGTTAATAGAACAAAGTGTTCTTGCATTGAGGGAGTACTTGAGTAGAGGCCCAATGTCCATCTGCTATCTTAATACTAAACCTATATATATGTACATATATCTATTTCCCCATCATCATTATAAATATATTTACATATGTACAAGCCTGTATTTAGACCTCTATAAATTCCCTTTGCCTCCTAGTTTTTCCCTCCAATTCCTTTTACTTTCCTCTTGTTCCACTATCATGTTCAGCCTTCATTTGGGTTTCAGTAATTCCTCTCATTTACATTGCCTTTGATCAAGCCCTACCAGGCCTCCTACACCCTCCTTGTCATCAATTTTAAATTACTGTTTGTTAACACCTACTTCCTTTCCCCCACCTCCCCTTCGCCCATGTCCCCCTGGAATCATTAGTCCAGTTGTTTTCTCCTCCAGAATGTTTGTCCCACCTATCTTATCTAGATAGACATGCAGAGATAGTAATATGCACAAGCACAAGACAGAGTAAATAAAGCAAAGCAACAGAAGAAAACAAAACAACAACAAAACCAACGACAAAAAAGAGAAAAGCCTATAAATAGTTTCATGTCTGTTTGTTGACCTTTAGGAATGTTTTCCAGTCAAGTCTAATGGGGTGCCATACTCTAGCCCCAAGGTCTATTTTTTGTTTTCCCTGGGGAAATCATTGCTCTGCTCCCCTTGCTGTTCTGTTGCACAACCTTAGCATTTTGCCTCGGTGTGGTGGGATCAGATCGGGCGGAATTCCCCAACTGTGTCTCCAGTGTTGTCCCCTGTAGGGCTATGGCTCAGTGAGGGATGTCATGTCTCATAGTGGGGCAGGCCCTATTGTCCTCTCTGTGCAATCGCTGCTCTAAGAGGAGATATCATCCTCAGGGCTTGGTGGGCCAGGGTGTGCTCCACTCTCTCTCCCTCCCTCTTCATTTGCTCTGTGTGCTCTGATCAGACATGTCCCTCTCCCTGAGCTGTAGCTTCAGTGCTGTCCTCTGAAGTGAATTCTTTGTGGGGCGTAGGTGGTGGGTGGGAGGAGGTTGTCCACATAGTTGGGATTGGGGCCAGCCGCTTAAACCTCTCTATTGGGTCCTTGCTTCATGCCGCCGGTATATTGCAGTCACGTCTTGGAGCACCGGGTTGAAGTCTGGTTCCTTTTTCCCTATGGAGATCTAAACAACACCCTCCCCTTGGATAGGTTAGTGCCCTGTTCTCCCGCTACCCATATCCCCATATCTTCCCACCCCCATCCTTTTTATTTGGCTACCATATGTATCCCTGGAATTGGTCTGGTATGTTTTATCACAAGGAGTAGCAGATGGCTACTGTGTTCTGTGTTCCCTGAGGAGTACAGCTGGTTGAGTGCTTAAGCGCTATATGGCAGTTCTAGCCCATCCAAAGTGTCTCTGAAGAGGCTTAGTGATCTATCTACTTCACCTTTCTCCGTCAGAGTGGCTAGTGGTTTGGAACCTCCAACCTGGGGCTAGGAGCCCTATATGTAACCACCACACCACCAGAGCTTCTCTTTTTAAGAGTAGCATTTAAAGTAATAGAACATAGAAGATACATTTTACTGATGTCCCATGAAGGACATAATAGTCCAATGGAAACGGCTGTAGTTCTTCCGCTGTCACTGTTTGATGCCAGTGAGCTGCAGGGTGTGCTGTAAGTACACATTCACCAAAGAGTAGGACAAATTGGCAAACAATTATGCAAATATGGCCACATACTTTTCTCCAGACCTAACCATACGTGAGCAGATTAAGCTAATCAGTGTAGGCACTGTTGGCAAATGGAGCATTTCATTCTGTTTCTCCTGAATCAGTGTTCCTGGCTGAGCTTCATTTCAGCTTTACAAGTGAGGTAGAGATGAGGGCTGAATGGATGATCTCGGCCCTCTTCTCAAGTAAGTCTCCTAAATAGACTCTAGACAGTTTTGCAAGAAAGAGAAAATGCTGGAGTAATGAAAGTGGATGGACCAGCTAGAGTTTATGGATACATAATACTTTACAGTACATCTGAATTCCCTACTCTTCCCTATCTAAGTAAAACTAGCCCTTTGTATCACTATTATGTTAATTTTTATCGTAAACATCACTGAAAGTATGACTCCTGTCCAGGGAGTAAGACACCCCTCTAAGTCTGTGAATATTTCATTGATTGCTCAAGTAGAGTTTATGGTGGACTAGCTATTTATAACCAAAACTAAAATTAATTGCTCACTATAGTAATACAGCCTTACAGGCAAGGATGACAAAACTTTGTCTTACATACTTTATATTGCGAAAAGCACATCATGCTTGGTAAGAGAAGGGCGATGAAAAAGAGGAAGGCCCTCAAGGAGATGAATTGGCACAGTGGCTTTGGGGTGAGGCTCGGGTAGAAGAACAATTGTAAGGGTGGTGCAGATCCAGGCAATGTTTTGATCTGTTATGCATAGGAATGTTATGGGTCATAACTGACCCCATGACCCCTAACAACAACATAGAGTGACCAGGGAGTAGTCTTGTTGGCATAGTGGTTATATGGTGGTGTGCTAACCACAATACCAGCAGTTCGAACATGACAGTGCTTTCCACTCCCATAGATTACTGAAAATCCATAGGGGCAGCACTTTCCTGTCCTATAGGATCACCATGAGTAAGAATTGACTCCGTGGTAGTGAGTATAATGTGATTGTAGAAAAATTATTACATTTAAATTCTCTCATTTGTATAAAGAGAATGCATTTAATGAGAGCTGTCACTTAAGGATAAAACACTTTAAAACAAGAAATTATTTGCATAACTATTTGAATATACTCGTTTATTTGCATGATAATTTGAATTAATCCATTTCATCACATTTTATTGAGTGAAATATGGCTATTGACTTCTGCAAAAATTAACAGTCCATCCAGACGCTTTGATTTAGGGTTTACTCATTGGACTGCTAGATCAACAGTTTGGAACCAGCAGCTAGTCCACAGGAGAAATATAAGCTTTTCTATGCCTGTCAAAAGTTACAGTCTCGGCAACCCACCCAGCATCACTAGGAGTCAGCAGTGACTCAATGGTAATGAGTCTGACTTGGGTTTGGAAGTTCTGTTTCTAGATTACTCAAGTTCCTTCCCAGAATGCAGTTATTGCCATAGGTGTGACTGGTTTCTATATGATCACACAGCGCCCTGCAGGAAGAGGACCAATGCTCACTCCAAATCCATTAAAAAAATGTTGACATAAGAAATATTTATCTGAAAACATTTGGGGAAAAAATAGTTGACAAAGACAGACTATGTGGGAATCAGCAGTGACAGGAAGCTGTGGGGAAAGTAAATGTAGAGGAGATTAATCATGTGGGCGGGCATCCACTCTATGGTGGGGTTAAGGGACCGAAGAGAAGACTCAGAACTGGCTTTGTGATGGACAGAGTTAAAGACCTCGAGCCAATCCTTTCTTTCTCAGTCCTGACTTAGATTGAGGCATGAGAGATGCACTCACTCTTACTCTGAACTTATAGAAATGCTATATTAATTGTAAAGATGGAAAAAAAAAAACACATTCTAAAGTCTGATAACTAAAATGACAAATCTAAACCAAATGCATCTGCTTTTCAGTTACTGTTGTAGCAACAGGTAACATTTAAGCTCTAAATCCCAATTACTATCTCCTTGAAATTTCATGGTCAAAGGTGTACAGGAAATACAGAAAGATATGTGTTACATAAAGTCAAGGCCCTGAAAGATTGTGGGATCTGTGTAAAGATGAGCACCCCCAAATGTATTTATTTTAAACAAATCCAAGGTAATAACAATTAAGTTTTTTTCTCCCTAAACTCAGGGAAGAACATGTCTACTATGAGAAACTGAAAAGCCTAACGTATGCTTTGTCTGCATGCCAGGACAGAATTTGTCATTTTCACAAAGAATAGGAATCACAAATGAAGAAAGTAATGCACACAGCACTATCAGACCACGTTGGGCCCCATAGATTTGGCAGAAACAAATAAACTACTGGGTGGAGACACTTCCAAACTCCAGGGGTTCTGTGGGTCCCATTGACAACAAGGAGCAGAGATTAGGAGGAAGACTGAGACCAAAAATAAACACATAATGCATAATTACAAATAAACACATAATTACAAATCACATGAGGAAATACATGACTCTGTGGGAAATGGACAGAAACAACAACACAGTAAACTAATACCTAAAGAAATGAAAATTACAGAACAGAAGAGACTACTGAATACATAATTTTAGATTATTAAAGAAAACATAAAGTATAAAAATGAAAAATATGAAATTACAAAAATAAATAAGTAAAAATTTGGGGTAAAAGGGATATTGTCAAGGAAAAAATGCATATAACCTTAAATTTAAAAACTCAGTTCCTGGATTCAACAGTAGATTAGTCAGCTGAACTGAGAAATGAGAAACTGGAAAATAAATAAGATAGAGTTGCCTAGATGGCACTGCAGAGTTGTAGACAGAAACAATGAAAAGCAGGCTAAGAGACACACGTCACACAATTAGAAATTAATTGTTTTATATTGGTGATAGATCATTAACTGCCTGAAACAATATGGCTTATAGTATGTGCTTTAAAATTATGTTTGAACAGATGAATGAGGGAATGAAGATGTCCAGAAAGAGAACATGGATAAGGAATGGCAAGGAAGTGGAATTTAAAGACATAATGTTACTGTATTTTTTAAAAGTGAACATGTGTGATCAATTTAAAGAAATATAGTGAGCCCCCCCAAAAAATACACAAGCACTTAATAGACTCAACATAGTGAAACCATTTACATAACTACAAAACTTAAAGTATAAAAGATAGAATTTCTAAAACAGAAATTATTCAATGTTCAATAGGCTTACTAGCAACAATAGAAGGCACTATGGGATAATTTATTCAACAACTGAACCAAATGAGTAAGCTTATGATTCTCTCGTGTTTGATTGTCACTCTTGATTGAAAGAGTGATTAATAAATTTTCCACAAAGATTGAAAGCTTATAGATCATCACAGAGTGTAGTGAAAGAATGTTCTCAGGAAATAGAAAAACAGCATTGAGAAAGATTTAAAAAGACGCAACGAATAATGGTAAACAAAGAACTTAGTACACGCAATAATGAGTCTCAATAAGAATTGACATTAAAACAACAGGAGCAGTAAAAATCACATTGAGGGAGTTAGTAATAAGAAAGAAACCGCAAAAAGTAAAGTTTTCAAAAACAGCATGAAAGATTGGATGGCAATAAGAAGGCCAAGTCCACAAAATTATTTGAATTATTTAGTAGGAGTGTAGAGATGTTAATAAACCATACCAACCCAAATTCCAAACCCATTGTTTTCAAGTAGATTCCAATTCATAGTGACCCAATACAGGTCTTCTAAGACTGTAATCTTTATGGAAGCCGTCAGTATTGCCTTTCTTCTGAGTTGGATATGGTCGATATGACCCACCAATGTTTTGATTAGTAGCCCACCATCTAACCCACACAGAGAAACTTAGATACTAGTTGTTTTTAAAAAAAATCATTTTATTGGGAGCTCTTATAGATATTATCACAATCCATAATTCAATTAGAGCAAGCATTGTATAATTGCTGCCACCATCAGTTTCAAAACATTTTCTTTCTGCTTAACTCTTTGATATCAGCTCCCCTTTATTTCCTCTTCCCCCTCAGGAACCTTTATGAGTATATTGTTATTATTTAATTTATTATTATTATTTACCATACCTTACAGTAGCCAAGGTTTCCATTCACCTACAATTATGTTTGTCATTCACCTCAAGCGGGGTTTTACAGTCATCATTGCTATCATTTTCCCCTACCCCCACCTCTCTTCCTGTACCCCCAGGGAATCATTGCTCCTTTTACTATTTCTGAAGTGTTTATCTATCTTGGATTTCATACATCAAATGATCTTAATTATACAAATGAACATACACAGGCCTAACAAGATTAATGAGGTAAAGCTAAGACCATAATAGTAAGGGGAGGAAATATTAAAGAACTAGAGGATAGTTATGTGTTGCTTCAGTGCTATAATGCACTCTGGATAGATCATCCCTTCACTGTGGCCCTTCTGTGAGGAACTGTCAGATTACTTTACAGGTGGGTTTCAGGTCTCCACTTTGTCTACACTTCATGTCAATTTGATTGCTTGTTTTTGAACTTCTGATACCTATTCCCGTTGACACCTCATGATCACACAGGCTGGGCTTCTTCCATGTGGGCTTTGTCACTTCCCTGCTATATGGCCACTTGTTTAACCTCAAGCCTTTAAGACCCAAGACACTATATCTTTTTCAATTTTTTTGAGAAAATAAAAAAATTAATAATTGAGTAGAGTGTCTTTTGTTCATTTGTTTGTTTTTGGATTTTTATTAAAAGATAATTTTATTGGGGGATCATACAACTTTAGAACAATCCATACATCAATTGTATCAAGCATATTTGTACATGTGTTGCCACCATTGTTTTCTAAAGAATAACCCTTGGTATTAGCCCCCTTTTCCCCTCCCACCTCCCTCCCCACCTCGTGACCCCTTGATAAATTATAAAATTATTATTTTCATATCTTACATCTATTGCTGTCTCCCTTCCCTACCCCTCAGTTTTGTTTTCCCTCCCCTTGGAGGGGGTTTATATGTCTATCATTATGATTGGTTCCCCCTTCCTCCCTATTCCCCACCTTCTCCCAACCATCCTGGTATCACTACTCCCATTCCTGTTCCTGGATTCTGTGTGTTATGAGCTCTTATCTCTACCTGTGTACATGCTCTGGGCTAGCCCACAGTGGAAAGCAGTACTGGGGTCATGATAGTGGAGGATGAGGAAGCCTCAAGGAACCAGAGGAATATTGTGTGTTTCATCGGTGCTATACTGCGCCCTGATTGACTCATCCCTTCCTTTTGACCCTTCTGTGATGGAATGTTCTATTGTCTCCACATGGGTTTGGGGTCTCCCCTGTGACCACCCCTTGTTCTCAATAATATGGTTTTCCTTGTTTGTTTGTTTGTGGTTTACTGATGCCTGTTACTTGATCCCATTGACACCTATCACGCAGTCTAGTGTGCTTCTTCCTTGTGGGCTTGTTGCTTCTCTTCTAGATGGCCACTCATTTAACTCCAAACCTTTAAGACCACACACTATATCTTTTAATTGCCAGGCACCATCCTCTTTCTTCACCACACTTGCACATGCACCCATTTTGTCTTCAGCGATCATGTTGGAAAGGTGAGTATCTGTCAGGAAGGCGAATATCATACATCGCCACATTATTAGAATAAATCATTCTCATTCTTGTACTGAGGAATGATTTAAGTACAGACCCAAAGTCCATCTGCTTCCTTGTTATATATATAACAAGAGAGATAAATATACCTATCTTTATATATTTACATATATACATATCTATATTTATACCTATATATATTTTTTACTTTCTTGTTCTTTCCACTTTTTCTTTTTTCTTTCCTCCTACCCCACTATCATATTTACCTATTGTTCATTTCTCAGTAATTCCTCTCAGATACATTTCAATTGATCAAAACACTACAGCCTTGTCATTGTCAATTTTAAATCCCTTGCTATTCCCCCATTCCTGTCATTATTGGCTCACCGCCCCCACTCACCTCCTCCTCTCCCATGCCCCCCTATTCCCCTGGAACCATTGGTCCCATTGCAGTCTCATTGGGATTTCTTATCCTGCCTATCTTATATAGATAGGAACAACAAGAAAAAGAAAGCGCCCAGACAAATAGTTCCAAGTCTAACTGTTGTCCTGACCCAGAGTAGATGAGTGTGTCTCTGTTTAATAGTGAGCAGGCCCTGTTATAATCCATCCGTCCAATCGCGTTTTCCTTCAGGGATGCATATCCCAGGACACTCTTACCTAGCAGCATGTACACCCTTGTTGTCCTCAGCATTCATGACTGAGGCTGTGCCTTCTACAAGCCCCATTGCTTTTCCTACAGTCAAGGATGGGGTGGTCTAGTGCCCCACCCCACCCCATGATACCTTTAGACTTTCGGTGTGGCCCCCTTGTGAATATTCCCCAACCAGTTCAGATGAGGTGCCAAATGGTGCCTCCTGAGTCAGAAATCTACAACCAGGATTGCTCAGGGGCTTCATGGCTTTGCTACCACCACTGCTCTGTTGTACTCTTGGTTTGCCCCCAGGTGAGCAGGTCAGACCAGCCTCACTCCCGGAACTGTATCTTTAGTGTTGTCCTCTGTAGCACTGTCAACTAGGGAGGGCACTTCACATCTGGAGCTGAGGCCGGCCCTGAAGTCATCTCTGTGGATGAGCTGCTCTAAGCAGGCATGCCACCCTCAAGGCTTGGCAGGGCAGAATGGAGTCTGCTCTCGCTCTCCCTTTCCAGTGAAGACATAAGCAATACCCTACTCTTGGGGCAATTAGTGCCCTGTTCACCCATTGCCATTTTTTTCTCTCCCCCCACCCCTCTGTGGAGCGTAAAGGCATATGAGGGTAAAGGAAGGCGGTGGGTGGAGATGTCTTTCAGCACAGGTGCGATCTGCATCTTTTTCATATTTTTATTTTTACTTTTTTTTAATGAAACAAATGGAAATGGAATTATCTTACAACCCAGCAATTCCACTACTGAACATATACCCAGAAGAAATAAGAAAATAGGCCACGACCAGACATCTACACTCCAATATTCACTGCTGCACAGTTTGCAGTAGCAAAGAATTGGAAACAGCCTAAATTCCCATCAACAGGTGAATGGATTAACAACTCTGGTATATACACAATGGAGTACTACACATCCCTGAAATACAGTGACAAAAAGATAAGTACCTAGTCTCATAGAAAAAATTGGAGGATAATACGCTGAGTGAAGTTAGCCAAGGACAAGAACAACATGAGTTCACTGAGGTATGTTCAAACAACAGAACAACACAGGGAAAATGTCCATGTTGGACAGTTCCCGGGCTGCGGGCTAGATACTCTGGCAAGGAGCAGACCAGACCTTGATACTATTTTGAGATAGACAAGACCCACCAAAGCAGCAGAAATCTGGAATAAGAAAGTTATTTCAGACAGAAAAAAATTATAACAAAACATTGTTAGACATTAAAAAGTGCATTGGCTCATAATAATTCCTTAGAACAAAATTCCTAAAGTGACATGGTTCTAACATCATAACTTTAAAATACATTAAGCACAATTTACAAACTCTTAAGAAAATGATGTATTCATAGTTTAGAGTGGGGCAGGCCAATATTAAAAAGAATGTATAGACATAGAAAATATTTTTTAAGTATTTCATAAACTAAGCCACCTGAGAGATCTACAGAAATTCAAAAGACTTGCTATAAGCCATGCTATCTGACCATACTACAGGAAAAACAGAAATCAATAACAAAAAGATAACTAAGACATCTCCTACTTTTGGGAAACTAAAAAATGAAATTGTCAATTAATCATACACAATGAAAATTAATGTATCCCAATTTGAATCACAATGGAAACAAAATCCAAAACCATACAAACCATTGCCATCAAGTTAATTCTGACTCATGTGACGCCCAGGACCTTTGCTAGGTAGCTCACAACCAGGTATAAGTTAGCTCAAGTATCTCGCCACTAGTAACATCCATTTCTGTAGCTCTTTTTATTCACAGAGTAGGAGATGGTGTGGGGGCCATGTCTGACCTTATCAACTCCCAAGGTCTACTGCCATAAGGTAGAGGTCAGACGGAACCCCATCCCTACTCCCCTCCATCTTTTCACTGTATTTGAACACAAACTGTCCCTTTCACAGCACTTGCTACTTTTCAACTGTTATATAATTCATATCATTAATTGCAATGACCACACAGATCTCATAGATGATGCTCACAATGATAAGATTTATTAGAAAAGTTCACAGTCTAGAACTTGGTTGAGAAGTGCTCTTGATACCATGGCTCAGTCAGAAGTTTCTTCTCTGCTATGCCCACTAGCAGGCCTCGTTCTGGTCCTCAGTCTCTTAGCCTGGTCTGTGCTCTCCTCTGAGGATTTTAGAGTTCTTTGAGAGCTGCCAGTAAATGCCTAAAGGATATGCAACTCCACTATATACCTCAAGCTGAAGGCACTCAATTCTGGCTCTGTGGTCAGCAAACTCAGCTTTTCAAATTAACTGTGAAGAGGCATCCCACTGCACCAGCCCAGTTTTGTCCCAAATCACTGAGCTTTACTTGCTCTGTGGGCAGCAGAGTCCACCGTCCTGGCTCTTGCTGCTGCTGCTTCTCTCACACTCCTCAAGTGTCAAAACTGTCTCCTGAATCAAAGAGGCTCAATGCATAGGGACCTAAAGGACACACTCCACTCTTAGCACTTCTCTCTTCCTGGTAATAAGATTTCCCCTTCCTGCTTCTGAGATGGCTGATTTTATACCTACCAGGATTTGGTTTTGCTTGGATCCACAACCAGCGCTCATGGAAACAGCAATCAAGAGATCAAAAGACAAGTTGCATTGGGCAAATCTGCTGCATTAGGCAAAGGGCCTCTTTAAAGTATTGAAAAAGAAAGATGTTACTTTGAGGACTAAGGTGCTCCTGACCCAAGCCATGATATTTTCCTTGGTCTCATATGCATGTGAAAGTTGTATATTAAATAATGTAGGTTTCAGAAGAATGTATGCATTTTAATTGTAGTATTAGAGAAGAATATTGAAAGCACCATGGAAGGTTGAAAAGACAAACTGGTCTATCTTGCAAGAAACACAAGCAGAGTGCTCCTTAGAGACAAGGATGGCAAAAGTTTGTCTTACATACTTTGGACATATGGTCAGCAAAGACTAGTTCCTGAAGAAGGACAGCATGCTTGGTAAAGTGGTGGGGCAGCAAAAGAGAGGAAAGCCGTTCATGAAATGGATTATCCCGGTGGCTACAACAATGGGCTCCAGCATAGGAACAATTGTGAGGATGGCTCAGGACTGTGCAATAGTGTGCTCTGTTGGGTACATAGGGTCTGCCTAGGTCAGAACTGATTTGATGGCACTAACGCAATAGCAGGAAAGCAATTACAATCGATCCTGTTAACTATCACTCACAGCTGAGTCGAAAATCCAATCAGTATCTTCCCTTACTTTATTACCCTGACCCATCAGGACAAACAGGTCATTTGGTTGGAGTTAACAATGGCTGTCACTAGAAGAGCTTTATTTAATAATGCGTGGCATTGCAACAGATACAAAGAATAAGCACATCACCTGCTCAATAGATTTTAAAAGATATTTAGTATTATATGTAACATCCACTCATGATTAACAAAAGAGCTCAAATATGATCAAATAAAGAAACTTCATTTTAGAGTTAAATTCATACAGCAAAAATGTTCTAACAAAACTACTCAAGGCTGATATACTACAAGCAATCAGTTTAAAGTGTGAACCAAGGCAATTATGTCAGCTGTCACATTTTCTCATAAATTTTCATGGGTTTCACCTAAATAAATCAAATTTAAAAAGAAAGAAATGATCATTTTACTGTTTTTAGATAGTGATAGTGGCGATGGAATTGTAAATGAAAGCACACATCATTTTAACCGTTAGGAGTCAAGGAGGGTTATTGGTTACAAACCAAAGCATAACAATCACCAATGTTCCTAAAGACTGTGAGTAATTCCTTACAAAAGGTAAAGTTTTCAAAATATGTAGGAATAAGTTCAGCTATAGGTATAAAAAACAAAAACAACTCACCGCCCTCAAGACAAGTTGGTCTCATCGCAGCCCAGTGGGACAAGGTAGAACTGCTCCTGTGGATTTCCAAGATGGTAACTCTTTATTGAGGTGGTGAGCCACCTCTCTCTCCCAAGGAGTCGTGGGTGGTTTGGGACTGTTGATCTGGTTGTTAGCAGCCTATTCTGTATGCCCTATGCCACCATAAACAACCTTTATTTAAGGGGGGGATTGTGAAACTTGTACATAACAGAACATTTGAATATAAGGAAAGGTTGATCATATTGATAGCTATAAACATCTAATGTCAATGTAGCCCAAAGTATTCTACATAAAACTACAATTAAGCTATAAATTAATGCAACATTAATAAAAACCCTAATAAGATAGATGATTGTGGGTGTATGTACATGTATGTAGCTTCTTGACAGGTTATTTCCAGTGATCATATGGAAGAATGAAGGCTGGAACTACCCAATGCTTTTTTTAATACTAGAAGGGACAGAACTGCTTGGCTGCACAGTCGTACTGCGCATAAAGCTATTGTGATGAAAACCTTTGGGGGACAGACACGATTTAACAATGAAAGAAGAGACTGGGAAGCCCCCAGACAAACTCGTCTATGATGAGGAAATTGCTATCTGACAAGTGTGGCATTTGAAGCAAGGAGGAAAAGATTAACTCCTTCAGTAAAGAGTGCTGACTCCATTGACTATTCTTATAGCAAAACAAGAAGAAAAGAGTCTACTTCATTCCAGATGGATTAACAATCTGGAAATTGTTAACACATGTGAACATGTTAGAATTTAGCAAAATGTGAGAACTTAAACAACATGAGAAATTGGCTCAATGACATCAGATACAGGAGTAGTTAAGAAATAAAGTGTTAGACTTGTGTACTCAAAACCACCAAACTTTGGTACAATGGAAATGTATTGAGAGGCAATCCAATTTCATGGTTGAGAGAGTTCTATGGTTAAGAAATAAATTCTTCTCTAAATTAAATATAAACCCTCTCAAAATTTAAGAAATTTTTTGGATAGAGCTCAACAAACTGATCCTACTATGGATAAAATAGAAAGGTCTAATAATAGCTCAGAATAATTGCAAAAAGAACAAAATTGGAGTAGGTACACTTTTTTTAATGTCTACATTTAGTAATAATGACTATATGGTAAAAATATAAGGGAAAAAATTTTTTTTAAGTCCAGGACTAAAATATTACCTACACTCATTCCTACCTATATATTTAGGAGAACTAGTAACATTCACATTCTAAGACTTACAACATTGCTTATACCATTGTTAATAACTAAGACATGAAAAATTTAAATGAGTATCAACTGGTAAATGAAGAAAAATATGTTATATGTATACAATTGAAAGTTATTCAGCAAAGAAACTATACACAAAACTACATATTGCATATGCTAATTTTTATGAAATATCTGGAAAAGGTGGCAAAAATCTTTTTGGTCCTTCTGAAATCTATAGTTCAACTTTAGGTGTCCTTTTGAATTTTGATGAAACTGGTTCTCAGGAGTAAACTTTAGGTCAAACAATAGCTTCATGAGCAATGTAGGCCTCTTGGCCTTAGACATTGTATTCGTTTGTAAAACTATCTATGTACAACCAGGTTTAAGAAGCAGGCCCTGAATAAAGGATGTTTTAGAATGAATGTCATGCCTTTAGTGCCATGGTGTTTCTGTAACCTGTTCTGTATTTTGAGACTAAGTCTTGAAAAATGAACACAACAATCAACCACTTAACCCGCTTCATTGCCCCCTCTTTAAAGCACATTCCCAAAACTCAAGTTGACCAGGCCCAATTTGCATCACATCCACTTATAGTAAACATACCATTACATTAATTTTTTGTGTTTCTCTAAGCATTTAGATTTTTGGACAAAATGTAGTCCTACAAAGATAGAAATCTTAGGAGTAGTTGCCTTGGATTTAAGATGAGGATTGTATGAGAACCTAAAAGCTAAGGCATTTTCTGGATTTAAGTAGAGCATCCTGAGCACAGAGCTTCAACTCCATTTCCAGTGTTGATGTGCATCTTTGAAACTCAAAGTTGCTTTTTCTAGCAGCAACTTTTCTGTCCTGTGCTTAAACTTTGTTGGTGGTGCTTCCAGTTACTGTTGAGTGTTTTTTGACTCATGATGACCCTTTATACTACAGGACAAAACACTACCTGCTCCTCACAAATCATTCCTTTGAGCCCGTGGCTGTAGCCACTGCTCAATCCATCACACTAAGAGTCTCCCTCTTTTATACGGACCCTCTCCTTTACCAAGCAGACTGCCTTTATCCATGGACTGGTTCCTCCTGATGGCACGTTCAATGCAAGTTTGAGGGTTGACTTTCACGACCTAGTTCTTTGTCCTCTTTGTCAGCACCACAATTCAAATGCATTCTCAATTGTTCACCAGTTTTCCTTATTTTTGTCTAGTTTTCATATATATATATGGTGATTAAAAATACCACGACTTGAGTCAGGGAAACTTTAGCCCTCAAAATAATATCTCTTTTCTCTTACATTTTCTTTCTTTTTTTTTTTTTAGGCTTACATCTATTTTTAATTTTTATTTTTTTTAATCATTTTATTAGGGGCTCATACAACTCTTATCACAATCCATACACACATCAATTGTGTAAAGC
>NW_022111310.1:19392017-19398304 GCF_000313985.2 Echinops telfairi
GTCCTTCTGCTACCTTAATACTAAACCTATAAATATAGGCTCATAGATCTATTTCCCCATCCTCATATAAATATATTTGCATATGTTCATGTCTTACATTTTCAAGAGATTTTTTGCATCAAATTTGCCCAATACAAAATATTGTTTGATTTATTTCCTGTTATTTCCTTAGACATTGATTGTGGAACCATGCGAAATGAAATCTTCCACAATTTCAATCGTTCCTCCATTTATCATGAAGTGTTTTACTAGTGTAATTGTGAGGATTTTTGTTTCCTTCACTTTGGTGTGTGTTCTTCATCAGTAAGTGCTTCTAGCCCTATTTCTTTCAGCAGTTAAGATTGTGTTATCTGCATACTGTGGGTTGCTAATGATCTTTCTTTTATGCTCAGTCTGTGTTCTTCTCTCTAGATATAGGCCAGCTTCCTGGTTTCTTCGTACAGTATGCAAATTGAATAAGTATGGTGAAAGTATACAACATTGACACACACTTTTCTGGTTTTAAATCATGCAGTATTCTCTTGATCCACATGAATGACTGACTTTTGGTCTATTCATATGTTCAGCATGAGCACAATTAGTGTTGTGGAATCAGAATTCTCCACAACAATATTCACAGCTTGTTATGACCCACACAGTCAATAAACCCTTCAGATAGTCAATAAAAATAAGTAAACATCTTTCTGGTATTCTCTATTCTGGCCAAAGTCCAACTGATGTCAGCAATGATATCCCGCTAATCTTTCATCTCCCTTAAAATATACCCTACAGGAAATATTTTTCTCTATTGTTAAACAGATGGAGTTTATTAACAACTTGTTCCTGGAAGGTCTGAATACATAGCATTTTAGAACAGTCTCTCTAATGTAGCCCTCAGAACAGACTCACTTAAGATCATAGTTTTAATAACAGATTCCTAGAAAAGCACCCCCTTCCCTTGTCTCGTGACCTATTCTCCAGATGTACCAACTATCTGCGTGCCTATGCATTCTAAGTTAAGTCACCAATAACTGAATTCCAGTTATAGATTAACCACCTGTCACCAAGAAGCCCCTGCTTTGAGAAAGTTTGCCCCTAACTCCTTTGATTATCTGAAACCCGATGGGATTCTTATATCCCCCATTCTTTGTTGAACCCTATGAAACTATTTGTATGGTTATTGTTCCTTGAACTACCTGGCTTCAATTCAGTGAGCCATGTATGTTCTCTGAGCTAGTTTTGAGCCCATAATAAACTTTTTTTCCCCTCTGAAATAGTGTTTTCACTCTTACATTTGGTGTTACATTATTTGAGAACCCAAGAAGACTTTCCTGCAGCAACCACATGGGATTGTGGACCTGGATCTTTGGTCCCTGGGCAATCTCTTTGTGGTGGATTAAACCTTCCCTCTTCTTGTGCTGAAGTCCTCCAAAGTTTAATGACCTATTCTCATTTAGGGTTCATTATCAGATTTGTTGAGTTAATAAGGACTCTCACTTTGAATTGTGGCTTGACATTGCCTTCTGACCTTGGTATGTTTTCTCTAGAAATCAGGTTTTTTCAACATTTTCTTTGTAAAGGCTCTGGAGCAAACATGGGATCAACTGTTTTATACAAATGTGGTTGCTATTTTAGTAGTTATGGGTAGTGCTAACAATAAAAAATCTTGCTAGGCCTCTTGTAGGAATTCCTTTTGTTTGTAAATACAAGCATCATAAGCCACTTTCTTATTCCTATGTAATTGACAAGCATTTACTAGTGATAGCCGAGAAGGCAAAGGACCCATGTGAGAAATGTTTGACGTGCACAAACTAACCTTTTGTGCAGTCAGTTAGAAAAGTGAGTCATCTGAATAAAGCACTAAGAACAGGATAACTATTTTAACTGATTAACTATTTTAACTGGTATCCAGACCATTCCATTTTAAGCTCACTTTTCCTTCCCTTGAAGCCCAAGATGTGGCTTCAAGACTGAGTATGGGATTATAGTTTTAGGAAACTTATACAACTCCCTCTGCACTGGTTACTCATGCCAGAGCTTCCTTCTTATTATTTAGACAATAGGAATGCCCTTTTAGAATTTTCTTTCTATCCTGACCCTTCTAAGCCCAGTCAACTTGAGCATGCTATGAAAAAATCCATATTCCAATGATTTTCAATGATAAATATGCTGAGGTAAAGGATGACTCTCCGTAATTCTCTTTTACTCCTTGTTTAAAAGTGGAACTCTGTGCGCTTGTCAAAGAATTCAGCACTTACTTGTTCAGCTGGGTGGACTAGAGAAACAAATCCAGAGACACTCATATGTGTGTAAGAGAGAGATTCATATCAAAGAGCAATTGTATATTGAGAATACATTGCAGCACAGTCCAGATCACTTCCATAATTCTAATAGTGGCCCATATGTCCGATACTAGTGCATAAATTACTGTTTAGACTCACACAGCACATGCAATGATACCAAATGCAGGAAGATCACAGGCCAGTGGGTGGAAAGTCTTGTGGATCCAGTGGCGATGGAAACATCTCAACACAGGCACAGTACTCCATGTAGCTCCTCCAGCTCTCTGAATGTTTCCTCCACAGGAAGGGGAAGCACAGAAAGCGTGTGCTCCTCATCTAGGGAGAAAAAGAGGAAATTCCCATAATCCTCATGAGAAGGCCATGCCCACAAGGAAGCATCATCAGGCTGTGACCTGATTGACAAGCTAGACTCCACCCCTTCACTCTTAATAGCCTCAAATTGACACCAGATTATGTAACTACCACAGTTTATTAAAATCTCAGAAATTCATGGAAGACTTTAGAAACGTAATGGAGATTTGTGAAACTGGCTTGACTGACCAGTCTTAGTTAATGCATATACTATTGGAAACAGATATCATGCTTAATAAAGTAAAGGGAAAACAAAAATGAAGATGATCCTCGACTAAATCGAGTGACACCACGGTTGCAATAATGGACCCAAACGTAGGAACGATTTTGAGGATGGCTCAGGACCAGGTGATATTTCATTTTGCTGTACATAAAATCACTATGAATCAGAAGGAACTTAATGGCAGGTAACAACCACAACACACTAATGGAGGAGCCAAGAGAAGCCCAAGCTTGGGCTGAAGTGGCAGGTTCGAAGACTCTCAAATGTTTAGATGCCAGCACGATAGGTGAAGATTTAATGATCCGCACTCCGACTTTTAGATGCTGTTTCTAAATTATTTTTCTGAAAGATAGGTTTGGCAAAAGTATAAAGTGGAACTGATTTGACAGTACCTAACAACAACACAAAGTTGTAAACAAGAAAAAGATCAATGTGTTTCTAATTATTAGGATTGGTTGACCACAACTTTTACAGAATGCTCCTGCCTTCATCTCACTGACGAAGGATCCAAAATTGCCCTTAATTTCTTGTTTGTAAATAAATGACTTAGAGCCTACATTGGCCTAATGGTAAAAAGACACTGATGTACGGGGTAACTATTTCCATAATTGAACTTACTAATTTAACTTTTAAAGTGGCCCAGGCTCTAGAAAAATACCAAGCTAAACAAAATAAACATATGGCTCCTAAATACAAGTTAATGTCCATGAAGCTAAGAAAAGGCTCTCTTTAAGAATAATTATCCTAAAACCAGCTCCAGGTGCAGATCTATTGTAGAATGATTCAACGTGGCTCTTCCAGCCAAAGTCTTTAATTCCCAACAAAGGACCTTTTCCTGCCTGGGTCTGGTAAAAAGATGGGGAAAGGTACTGATAAAGATCCCCTCTCAGTGATTGTGAACAGGAGTCCCTGGAATGCCGTCCTGTTGTATATAAAATGGGACATATGTGGCGGGATCTCATTACCAGCAAGCGCCAAGAGTGGAGTGCATCCTCTGGACCAGAGATCCCTATGCACTGAATCCAGAAGACAGCTATACCATCAGAGGAGCAGCAGTAGAGCCAGGAGCCAAAACATGGAACAAAGGGGTGAACTTCCTAACCCATGGAGTAAATAAAGCTTTGTGCAGGAGGCTGGTTTGTAGAGTGGAGTGCCTCTTGGCACTTAATTGGGGAAGCTGGCTTGCTGACCCGTAGAAGTAGTGATGAGTGCTTTTGGGTTGAGTGAAGGGTTATGACCCCTTAAAAGTTTATTAGCAGACCTGAAAACTTTGTAACATGTACTGCAAAACAATTCTACCCTGATCATTTCTTACTGGAATTATAAATTGTTAACTTCCTTAAAAACCCGTTTAATCATGAATTTTGTCTTTGAGTTCTGTATACTTGTTGCATTATATACTTAAACCCAAAGATGTAAAATAGAGAGCATTAATAAGAAAACATACCCATTGTTTGTTGTTATTGTAAGAAACCTGGACATTTTAAAAGAGACTGTGTCAAATTAAAGAATGATTTTAACAACCTGCTGTCCGTTGGGAAACCACATGGGTCAGCAGAACTAGATTCTGGGGACCATATACGGACTTTTCCAATGGTAGTGTTAAGCCTTCTAGATAAAACAATGCTTTGCATTATTGAGGAAGCATAAATTCTTAACTGACACGAGTGCCACTATTTCTACTTTGAACCTCACATGTTTACAGAAACCACGACCCTGAAGTGCTAAGACTACTACAATAGTGACATTGACTAATAGAGAACGGGTTTTAACATATTCCAAGCATGTTAATATTTCTTTGGGGCCTACTGAAGATACGCACTCAGGGAGATATTTATTATCCAAATGAAAGTGCAATCTTAAATTTACTAAGGAGAGAATCTTCCCAGACTCTGCTCTACCTAATTCAAATAATGAACAGGAAGTATAACCTTTGTTAATTGCAGACCCTCAATTTAGCAGAGGCTAATTTACTTGCTCCTCGGGGAGTTTCCATAAATGTTCACTCTCATGATGAAAGTCTCTATTGGACTGCGAAGGTAAACTTTGAGAAGTGGTCAAGAGATGAATAAGGCTAACTAAGTGGTTGCCCTTGGTGAAACAGGGAGGGTAGAGGCAGAATGGGTAGGAAAGAGGGAACCGATTACAAGGAACTATATGTGACCTCCTCCCTGGGGGATGGACAACAGAAAAGTGGGTGAAGGGAGACTTCGGACAGGGCAAGATATGATAAAACAACAATTTATAAACTATCAAGGGCTCATGAGGGAGGGGGGAGCGGGGAGGGAGGGGAAAAATGAGGACCTAATGCCGGGGGTTTAAGTGGAGAGAAAATGTTTTGAGAATGATGAAGGCAATGAATGTACAAATGTGCTTTACACAATTGATATGTGTATGGATTATGATAAGAGTTGTATGAGCCCCTAATAAAATGATTTTAAAAAAAAAGAAAGGAGATTAAAAAGAAGGAAAACTTTGTCCTAGGCAATTCCTTTGTCAAGAGCCTGCCTTGCCTGGTATAGGTCTGTCCATTCAGATCTGTCTGAAAGATATGGAAGACTAGGGAGCAGAGTGCTGGAAATATTGCTATTCCAGCTCAAGAAACACCTTTAAACTTCTTTGCTAAAGTACTTTTAGACAACATAATTGCCTTTGATTTTTTTTTTTTTGTTAGCCATCTTTAATACCTGCAGTTGGACATAGATTACCACCTCTGGACAGGTGGAACAGGTTATTAAGTGAACTCATCAAAAAGGTACCTGGTTGCACCTTCCACCTCAAGAAGACTCCTCTTTCTTTGATTTCTTCAGTTGATAACCCAAAGGCATAGGTCTATTCTGTTTTATTAACAATAATTCTGCTATTGGTTATTGTCATTATAGTCGGAATAATCAAATGCTGCCAATGTTTTGACCCAGACAGCCAACATGTATAATGATTTGACCTAGAGAAAATACACAAGTACATTGATAAAACCTATTCTGTCAATGAACATGAGCTACTGTTCAAAGGCTTCCTGCTTATACAGCATCCAAAATAGTTTCTCAAATGTGACCTTGCTCTATGCTGGCCTTCCCATAGACCTCACTGACACACAAAGCCCATTGCCATCTAGTGGATTCTGACTCACAGTGACCTTGCAAAGGGCTTCTAAGATGATAAAACTGCAGAAGCAGATAATCTCACCTTTCTCTTCCAGAGCAACTGGTGGGTTTGAACTTCTACCTTGAAGTCTAAGACCAAACCCGCAGCACCACCAGTGCTCCTTAAAAATCACCGAAGACAGTGATAAATCGGGCATAGTATCTAGTCATTCCCAGAAAATGGCATCAAGTTGTCGGGGACCAAACTTCAACCCAGTGCTCCAAGGTGTGAAGACAACATGCCGGCGCAGAGTAGGGAATCAGTGGAGAGGTCTAAGGGGCTGGTCC
>NW_022111310.1:19400370-19419425 GCF_000313985.2 Echinops telfairi
GATAACAGTTGTATGAGCCCCTAATAAAATGTTAAAAAAGAAAAGAAAAAAAAAATCTAAAAAAAAAAAAAAAAGTCTCACCAAAGGCAAGTGGCCACTCAAAATGTTACTGGAATTAAAACGTCCATGGAAAAGAAAGGACAGGACCCTGTGTGTGATCAAAGTTTTCCCCAAACGGTAAACTTGTATACAAAATATTAAATCTCAGTTGCTACTGTATTTACATATCTCTTATGTGCCATAAATTCTTTTTAGAAATTATGTATTGTGCTATGTCATTAAATGTGAAGAAGAAAAACAAACTTATGAGATAAGTAACATCTACATTTTACAATGAGGATAATTTGCTCAATGTCACCCAGACAAGACTAGTTGGGATTGGATTTAACTTAGATTTCACTCACATGTCGTTGATGGAGTAAGAACTACATGCTACCACATATATATTTTTTTACAAAACAAAAGAAAAGCTGGCACCACTTTTTCTAAGATATGAGGGCTGAATCTTATGCAGAACCTATCAGTAAAGTATTGGTCACTTAAGAAATCTCTCTCTCTCTCTCTCTCTCTCTCTCTCTTTCTTCCTTTCTTTTTATGGTCCAGACTAAGGTATCTTCCAAGTACCCATCTAGCTGGAAGGCATTTCCACATGATTAGCCTGCAGCATACAGGACTCATCTCAAGCTCATCTCTCTCTTCCCAAACACAATTTTGTACCCTGCTTCTCTCTACCACCTGGTTGCCCACTGGTTAAATATCTGACTGCTAACCAATAGGTTGTGGTTTCCGTCCACCAGCTGCTCTTTGAGAGGAAGATCCAGTAGTCCCACTCCTTAAATGTTAGAGCCGAGGAAGCCTATTATCAGTTCTGCCAGCTCAATACAGTTGCAAGGACTCATAAAAGACTCTGCGGCATTGCTTTCAATTCAGTTCCTCTCAATTGAACTTTCAAAATTCAGAAATTTTAAGTTGTCCAGAAATGTGGACTCTATCTCTATAATTAAAAAAAATCTCAAATGTTTTTGTTTGCTTATTTAGTTTTTTAGTCTATTTTTTGAGCCTTGGTTTTAGCTTTGTCTAATTGTCATTCCTTACTTCCTTCAATGTCATAAATTTAGTTCAGAGTTTTGGTCTTTAATCCCCTCCATGATCATAGCTAATTCCAAATCATGCTCCCCCTGCCTCCCCTGCCTTCAAGCACAAAAGGACAAGTACAACATGAGTCCGCTGAGATAAGCTTTAAAAAAATGCAAAAAGGGCATAGGGAAAAGCTACTGTATACAACATTGCCTGGGTGAGGACGAGGTAGTATGGCAGGGGCCAGACCAAATCCAGGGATACATATGGTAGGCAACTAAAAAGGAGAGAGGAAAAGTGGGGATGGGGGTGGGGGGCAGCAGGGGAACAGGGCACTAACACACCCAAGAGGAGGGTATTGTTTATATCTCCACAGGGAAAGAGGGACCAGACTTCAACCCAGTGCTCCAAGGTGTGAATGCAACATGCCGGCATGGAGAAGGGAAACAGTGGAGAGGTCTGAGGGGTGGGCCCAATCCCAACTACGTGGATACCTGCCCCTCCCCCAGAAGAATTTACTTCAGAGGACAGCACTGAATCTGCAGCTGAGGGAGAGGGACATGTCTGATCAGAGCACATGGGAGCAAATGAATGGGGAGGAAGAGATGGTGGAGCACATCCTGGCCCACCAACCCTTGAGGATGATATTCCCACTCAGAGAAGCCAATCCACAGAGAAGACCATATGGCCGGCCCTACTATGAGACACGACATCCCTCACTGACCCATAGCCTTACAAGGGACAACACTGAGACACAGTGTGGGAATTGCGCCCGATCTGATCCACACCGAGGCAAAACACTAAGGGTATGGAACAGAACAGCAAGGGGAACAGAGCAGCAAAGTCCCCAGGGAATACCAAAAAATAGACTTTGGGGCCAGGGCTTAGCACCCCATCAGACTTGACCAGAAAACATTCCTAAAGGACAACAAACAGTCCTTGAACTAAATACAAGCTTTTCTTTTTTGTTGTCGTTGACTGCCTCCCTCACCTAGTATGGGGCAGATATTCCTAAATACTATTCACCAGGTACCTCCCTTGTCCTCTGAATCATGGGCTGTTAGGATTAAAAAACAACAACAGCAAAACTTTAAATGCCACTTATCATTCCCTCACTGCCATCCAGTCCATTCTAACTCCTAGCGACCCTGGTGGGTTCCTGAGACCACAATTGTTTAAGGAATAGAAAGCCCAGTCTTTGTCCCTCAGACCTACTAGTGATTTTGAACAGCTGACCAGTCAGATCACAGCCCAAGGCTTAACCACTACACCACCAGGACTCTATTAAATACCACTTAGTATAATATTGTTTTCCACCTGAAGTTCATAGTTCTTCATTTCTAACATTCAGTTTTATGACCAGCTTCTTTTTACTGCGATAACTTACATTGTTAGTAGAGAACAGGCCTGAGAGTTGAAAGTGCTGAACATTGAGGAGGGCACCTAGCTTCCGAAAGGTGGCAAAACGTGACATCAAATTTTGGGCCAAGTTGTCTGCAGGCAGGAAAGTCTTGCCTTCCTGTACTCTCTTGATTTCAACTCATACCAAGTGACCCTATAGCACAGAACAGAACCGCCTCTGTGGGTTTCTGAAACTATAAATACTATGGAAGCATAAAGCATATTATTCTTCTGAGGAGGAGGAGCTGCTCGCGAATTCAGACTTTGTTGTTAGCAATCCAACACAAAACCCACTACACCTTCACCTAAATAAGTCCTGCCTAGCTTTCAAAGCTCGGTATTGGCTTCTCTTTCTCTAGGAAGAGTTATCTCACAGTTGAGGTTATAGCAAGCTCCTCTGTTATGTGATATCACACGTAGCCTCCAGTAGATTCCCTTCATAGTTCTTTGAGATGATTAACTAACTGATGGTTGGGCCAGTCTGTAAGGTGATTTCCAAGACTGTATCTGCTAGATGCACCGTTTTATCATAAGTCCCTAGCATACTCCTTGAAACATAGTTTTTTTCATAAATTCTCATTGAATGAATAAAGGAAGACAAATTGGCCAACTGATTTTGGTAACAGCTTTGCACAAAACTTAACATCTCCCTATTGCTACATACTTTCTGGGATCAGAAAAAAAATGGTTTGCAAATACTGTTACTAGTCCTCAGAGCAACCCTGATATAGCTTTATATTTATATTCTCATTTTATAGAAGTAAAATATGAGACTCAATAATGCAAAATTGTCTATCTTAGGTCATTCCCAGATACCACATTATATGTGAGACACACACACTTTTGACACAAGTCATTAAAATTTACTCAAAGAGCATAGAAGAGCTGTTAAAATCATCTTATCATAGGGAAATATCTTTCTGATAACTGCTGATATAGTGCTATGATTAGTAGGAGGAAAAGGTGGTATGTTTAATGTCACTCATTCTATTATTCATTTTATATTGGTCATTTTGAAACAGACAATCAGATGGTTTATTATGCCAGAAGTGACCCCATCAAGAGGAATGGCATTGCTTCCATTGTCAGAAAAGACATTTCAAGATCTATTCTGAAGTGCAATGCTGTCTATGATGGGATAATATCTATCCACATTCAAGGACATCCAATCAATACAAGTACAATCCAAAGTTATGCACCACGTATGATCTCTAAAAATGTAATTGAAGAATTCTGCCAATGTCCTCAGTCTGAATGAACTAAAAATAAAATCAAGCCTCTAATTACAATATTAAAAGATTTTAAAGGCAAAATATTGAATGATGCATCAAGCAGCCACAGAAGATAGGACACAGCTTGAGGAGGGATGGGAGATTGACCACTGAGGGGGTAAGGATGGGGAAAGGGAAAAAAAGAGAATCACATTTATGGAGTGCTTTACAAGATATTATTTTTTATTTAATTTACTGAGTTAGGCTATGTAACTGTATATAGTGGGCTTCTTTGAAAAACAAAATTAAAAATAAAAACTTCCAGATTTATTATCCCTCAAACCTAAATATTGGTCTCAGTGGCTGAATCAAAAGTGGAAAAGGAAAACTAAAATGGCTTGGTGTCTTTAGTTACAAACAAGTTGATTTTAAAATCATGAAGAAGAAAAAATAAAAGTTTGAAAACACACAGTCGCCCTACCAAAAAGAAGTAGTTGGAATTCAACCATATCAGGAGGTAGCATGTAAGGAAAAACCAATGGTGCTGAAGGAAGAAGTTGAATTCACTAAAAATATTAGCCAAAAACAATGTTCCAAGAATTGATTGCATACCAATTTAAATTTTTATACAGATGAATGAAGCACTAAAAGCACTTACTCATCTATGCAAGGAAATTTGGAAGACAGCTACTTGACCAACTGACTGGAAAAGACTCATATTTGTACCCATTCAAAGAAAGGTGGCTCAAAGAATGTTCAAATTATATAACAATATCATTGATACCACATGCAAATGAAAATTTGCTGAAGGTCATCCAACCACAGTTGCAGCAGTACATTGACAGTGAGCTGCCAGAAGTTCAGGCAGGATTCAGAAGAGGACTTGGAACACGGGACATGTCATTCTTGATGTCAGATACCAGATGTTTACTTGTGTTATTGACTATGCCAAGGAATTAGACTATGTGGATGATAACAAACTATGAATATCTTTGAGAAGAATGAGAATTCCAGAACACTTCATTATACTCATGTGGAACTTGCACATGGATCAAAAAGCAGTTGTGCAGACAGGACAAAGGAATATTGCATGTTGTGAAATCGGGAAAGGTGTGGTTAGGGTTGGTTCTTCTCACTATACTTATTCAACCTGTATGCTAAGCAAATCATCAGAGAACCTGAATTATATGAAGAACAATTCAGCATCAGGACTGGAGGAAAGCTTATTAATAATCTGTGATGTGCAGACGACTCAACCTTGCTTGCTGAAATTGAGGAGGATATGGGCCCTCACTGATGAAGATCAAGGATAACAGCCTTTGCTATGGATTACAACTCAATGTAAAGACCAAAATCCTTAACAACTGGATGAATCCGTAGCATCATAATAACATCCTTGCTTTCAAATATTCTGAAGTGGTCTTGTGCAGTAGACTTACCCAGTGTGATACATCATTTGATCTCTTGACAGCTATTTCTATGAGCATTGATTGTGAGTCCAAGGATGATGAAATCCTTGACAACTTCAACCTTTTCTCAGTTCTTCACTGTCAGTCCCCCAGGGAGGAGGTTATATGTAGATCCTTGTAATCTGTTCCCCCTTTTTCCCCCTGTTTCCCCTTTTTTCCTCTGTTTCCCCTTTTTTCCTTCTGCCCTCCCAGTATTGCCATTCTCACCACTGGTCCTGGGGGGGCTTCATCTGTCCTGGATTCCCTGTGTTTCCAGTTCCTATCTGTTCCAATGTACATCCTCCAGTCCAGCCAGATTTGTAAGGTACACTTGGGATCATGATAGTGGGGGGTGGGGTGGTGGAGGAGAGGAAGCATTTAAGAACTAGAGGAAAGTTGTATGTTTCATCATTGCTACACTGCACCCTGACTGGCCCATCTCCTCCCCATGACCTTTCTGTAAGGGGATGTCCAGTAGCCTACAGATGGGCTTTGGGTCCCCACTCTGCACTTTTCCTCATTCACAACGTTATTATTTTTTGTTCTTTGATGCCTGATACCTGATCCCTTCGACACCTCGTGATCACACCGGCTGGTGTGCTTCTTCCATGTGGGCTTTGTTGTTTCTCAGCTCGATGGCTGTTTGTTTATATTCAAGACTTTAAGACCCCAGACACAATCTTTTGATAGTCGGGCACCATCAATTTTCTTCACCACATTTGCTTATGCACCCATTTGTCTTCAGTGATTGTTGTGAAGGTGAGCATCTCAGACTGCCGAATTATTAGAACAAAGTGTTCTTGCATTGAGGGAGTACTTGAGTAAGGGCCCACCGTCCATCTGTTTTCTCAATACTAAACCTATAAATATATGTACATAGATCTATTTCTCCCTTGTCACATATATATTTACATATGTATATACCTGTATTTAGAGCCCTATAAATACCCTTTGCCTTCTAGTTCTTTCCTCTATTTCTTTTAATTTACTCTTGCTCCACTATCATGTTCCATCTTCATTTGGGTTTCAGGAATTCCTCTCAGCTACATTGTCCTTGATCCAGCCCTGCCAGACCTCCTACACCCTCCTCGCCATTGAATTTTGGTCACTTGTTTTTCCCCTGCCCTGGGTTTGTTAACACCCACTTCCTTTCCCCTGCTTCCCCCTCTCCCATGTCCCCCCCAAACTGTCCTCCTGTTGTTCCCTCTTCCAGCTTGTCCATCCCACCTATCCCTTCCAGATAGACATGCAGTGACAACAATATGCACCGATACAAGACAGAGCACAATGAAGCAACAATAGAAAATAAAAAATAGCTACAGCAACAACAATAAAAACAAAACCAACCAACAAACAAAAAACCCTAGAAATGGTTCAAGGTCTATTTGTTGTCTCTTATGAGTGTTCTTCAGTTGAGTCAGATGGGGTGCCCCATCCTGGCCTCACAGTCTATTTTTGGTATTCCCTGGGAATGTCATTGTTCTGCTCCCCTTGCTGCTCTGTTGCATGCCCCCGGAGTCTGACTTTGGCATGGTGGGCTCAGGGTGGGCACAATTCCCGCCGTGTGTCTCCAGTGTTGTCCCCCGTGATGCCATGGGTCAGCAAGGAATGCTTGTCTCATGGTGGGGCCGGACCTATGGTCCTCTCTGTGCATTGGCTGCTCTGAGCAGAAATATTGTCCTCAGGGCTTGGTGGGCCAGGATGTGCTTCACTCTTTTTTCCCCTCCTGCCTCATTGGTTCTTGTTGCTCTGATCAGAGAAGTCCCTCTCCTTGAACTGTAGCTTCAGTGCTGTCCTCTGAAGTGAATTCTTCTGGGGGAGGAGGAGGGGTGCTGTCCACTTCATTGGTAATGGGGCCGGCCCCTCAGGCCTCTCTATTGGTTCCCTGCTTCATGTCCATATGTTGTGTTCTTGTCTTGGAGAACCAGGTAGAAGTCTGGTCCTTCTTTCCTTGTGGAGATATAAACAAGACCACCCTGGCTTGGTGGGTTTGAACCCCCATCCTTTGGGTTAATAAACAATGGAAAATCACTTCCACCTCCCTGTAATTATTAGTATTGTTGTTGTGTGCCATTAAGTGGATTCTCATTCATTGTGAGCCTGTATGACAGGGTAGAACCAAAGCATAGGGGTTTTGCTAGACTATACTCTTCCCCCACCCCCACCTCCACCCTCATCCCCCACCCATGGAGCTGTTGGGTGAGTTTACTGTTAGCAGCTGATTCCTTGGTCACTGTCACCACCAGGGCTCTTCCAATGATCAGTGGCACTGTCCTTTCCACTTTGAAAAGGGTCCACTTTCATCATTTATTACAGCTGGTCCACCTTGCACAGTGTATTCTAGTTAGTCTGGTGTTCTTTCTTTTTCCTTTTTTTTGGTACATCTTATCATTAGTACTATGTTCTATATTGTATGTTTCAGCACATATTTTGCAAATGTTATTCTCAAGTGTTCACTAGCAGATGTTTGAGATTCAGAGTATAAAGATACAAATAATGTGAAAACTTAAAAAAAAAAGGCATATTCCATCAGGATCACAACTGACACACAACAGAGTAGTCAGAATGGAACCTTTGTCATTCAGAAGCCTCGCATCTACAGTGGCCACACGGAACACCCGTGGTGATGCAGTGGCTTGCCCACTGAGCTGCTAGCTGCCAAGTCAGCTGTTTAGATCCACCATTTGCTCTGCAAGAGAAAGATGAGGCTGGCTGCCACCATACAGATGTAAGCCTACAAAACCCAAAGTGGCGGTTCTACTTTAGAAATCATCCGTAGCTTGTTAGGAGCTTGGATGGAGTGGGTTTTAGTTTAGTCATTACCAAAGCCCTGGAGGCCGTGGCTATGCAGAGAACACCTGAAAAACAAATGATCAATTCAGGTTTAGGATTTCTATTCTTTCTCTCTCTCGTCTTTCATCCCTATCCCTCCCCTCTCGTCCCTCTGTGCTTTTTTCTACCACTTAATTCTCCCTTTCCTTTGGCCCAACAGTCAAAGTGTTGGCTTCTTGCACCCTGTCAAGTCTGAAAACAATAAACAAAATCAGACTGGTTTCAGAGCTGTTTCTACAATCTTGAAGAATTTGGGGTTTGCTTTGGTTCTCATTCAATCAAATCCCATATGAATTTGGCCAAAGAGTCTCTCCCTTTATTTTTAAAACCCCAGGAGAACTTTAAGGAGAATTTAATCCCTGGATTTAATTCACAAAATGTCATTTTCTACAAGATGTCTTCTTTAAAAAATAGACATTTAAAAGAAAAATCATTGTCTCTTTTTGAACACCAGAAAAGCAGAGTTGATCAGTTTTGGTTTAAAAACTATAAGTTCAAAAGTCAGATTTTTTAATATGGGTAATATATTTGCATTTTATAAACTGATGTACAGCCATGAATGCTATCTCTGAATTGGGCTTTATTCCTTAATTTGTTGCTTTCATTCCCCAATTTTCTATCCTCAGATTAAAAAGGAAAGAAAAATATCAATACCAAACAGTGAAAACTAATTATATGTGACATGATTTTAGACATGTGATGTGTAAATACCTATGGTTTTAAAACTCTTTTCATGTACTTTCTTATCTCATGAGAATATTGATATTTTTCTGACATCATTGTCAATTTTATATTGAATACTTTGGAATTTTCCAGCCTACATCATCTTTCATTCATCAATTGCGGAGGACAGTGGGTGTACATTGCAGACCCAGGTCCCGTTTTAGAGGGACCCTTGGTGGAACTGTCAGGTAGGTGTTGGACTTCTAACCTCAAGGTCAGTTGTTCAAACACTAGGTGCTCTGCGGGAGAAAGAAGCAGCTCTCTACGCCCTTAAAGATTTACAGCCTCAGAAACGTGAGCGCATTGCTGTCAATCAGAATGCTCTCGGTCACAGTGGGTTTGGTAGCTTACTATCATGATTTAAGTGGATTTAATCCTTTTAGAATAGATTTAAGTTTACAGAAAAAAATCGTGTGGAAAAGACAGAGATGTCCTATAGTATGCCCCTCCCACCCCTGTTATTGTTTCTACTAGTTCTAATAATAAAATCCTCTGTTGTTACCATATATTTGTGACAACTGAGGATCAATCTTGACATATTGACTGAAGGGCAGAGGTCACATTAGGATTCACTCTTTACGTTGTACAGTCTTGTGGATATTGACAACTTTATGTTGGGTGTCCATTATGATAAGGTGCCTTGGTGGCCCCGTTAGTCAAACACTCGGCTGCTAACTGAGAAGAAGTTGGGTCTTCAGCCCCTCCAACCCCTCTGCAGGAGAAATGCATGGCAGGCTGATCGCGGGACATGGGAGCTCGGAGCAGTTCTACTCTGTCATACAGGGTAGCGGTGAGCAGAATCGACTCTGCACTAATGGTTTGGTTTGCAGTCTTTGGCCCACCCTTTCAATGGACAACTCTTAGAGAAAGAATTGTACCATTCTGAGCACACTACATGCTGTCTTTTCACTCTTCCGTTTCCTAGCTCTCATCCCCTAGCAGCCAGAGATATTCTCACTGTCTCTTCCGTTTTTCCTTTTCCAGAAGGTCATATAGTGAAACCATATAATATGTAGCTCCTTCACATTGGCTTCTTTCTGGTAGCAACATCCATGTAAACTTCCTCTCTATCTTTTGTAGCTTGATAGCATTCCTTTTTTTTTAACTCACTGAATCAGGTGCCACCATAAGGATGTGCATGGAACTTTAAGATTTTGTTTTGGAATCAGGTTATCTATATGTAACGCTTGCCAAACAGTAACACGGAGCTCTGGGACAGCCTTTACCTCGTTTCTCCTGTCGTTCTCCTGTCTGTCAGTGTCTAATTTACTCTCATCCATTCGTCACAACTTAAGAAGCAGCACTGCCTTGCGACTTTTAAGCATCGTGCTTTATTTGTATTCCATTAGCTTTCCTGAACTTCCTTTTCCTGCTCAAAAATTCCACTCGGGGATTAAGTCCTTATGTCTCCTTAGGTGACTCTCTTCTGGGACCATTTCACAAACTCCCTTTGCTTTTGATGACTTGACACTTTGAAGAAATGCCGGCCAGGTATTTTGTAAAATGTCTACTTTGGTCTGATGGCTAAATCTGGGGTGTGGATTTGCAGAGGAAGATCTCACTGGTGAGGGCCGATTTTGTCACATCACACCAAGGGAACACACTCTTGACCCTGTAGTCACTCGAGACATTAACCTTGAGCACCCAACCGAGGCATTTGTCACATTGGAAATGAATCACTTTTCAGAAAACTTTTCTTTAGAAATCAGAGAAGCAAGTACAAAGATGTTTGAGGCTTTGGTGTCAATTAAATTAAATAAATACCAATCCTATTCCTGGCCTTGCCACTAATGTCCCTGTCCTTCTAGCCCTATAAACCTAACCTAACACCTATTCATGTAGAGGAAAAGAAAAAGAAACCGTCAAAGGTCTTCTCTGTTTCTCATCGACTGTGCTTCTACCTTTCACTTTTATTGCAATTCATGAGTCAGGGCGGCAGCAGAAAATGTATAATCTGAGGAGGATGTAATAAAGGGACGTTTGACAAAGGTGGGGGCTTCGTATAGGGAAACCACAAAGTTCAAGTGCCAGGAACATGCCTGCATCACACCTAGAAGAAAACTTGTTAAAAGCCAATTGTCACTGAGTCCATTATGACTTGTCGGGACGCCATGTGCATAAGAGTAGAAGGGCACTCCATTGGGTGTCAAAGCAGGCAATTTTCAATCCTGGGCAAGTACCAGAGCTGTGGGACAAATGTTCAACCGAAGGCTTCTCCTGCCTCTAGCAGCCACAGGGACTGATGAACACAAGATCAGCAAGAAGGCAACAGGCTTATGGTTGAGGGGGCAAGTCAATCTGAGATCAGAAGGTCAGGATTGTGGCTACAGAGGTGAATGAATGCAAGGACAGCAGGTCACATAGCAGGCCCCTGACAACTCCTTGAGCTGGCAGGCAATATCGCAAGGCATCTCACGTACTTTGGACATGTTGTGGGGACAATGAATAATGGTCCATGAGAATGTGTATGTGTATCAAGTTTTTAATTTTCAGAAAAATTAAGTAGTATACTTAGATCTCACATAACTAGTAAAACCTCATAACAATGAATAATGGTCCATGAGAATGTGTATGTGTATCAAGTTTTTAATTTTCAGAAAAATTAAGTAGTATACTTAGATCTCACATAACTAGTAAAACCTCATAAAACCTCATAATAACACACACACACAGAAAACAACGTCATGCTTGGTAAAGAAGAACACCATCAGAAAAAGAAAGATCTTAGTGGTACTAAATTGTGTGACTTCTTGATTGGGTTGGGATTCTCAGTAACTTGCCAGTTAAGGCATAGGAACACCCCCGCCCATGATATGTTTATATGTTTTAATAATGTAATCAATCCCATAATCAGATCAGCTATGAGCAACCAAGTAATTATAAGTAGATTAGAGGGAGTGAAAATCCCTTACTCAGATCATTCTTTCTCACTGCCATCGAGCCAATCCCAAGTCATAGCAACCCTCTAAGTGTTTCTCAGACTGTAATTGTTTATGGAAGTAGAAAGCCCAATCTTTCTCCCACAGAGCTGCTGGTGACTTTGACCTACAAATCACATGGATCAAAGCTCAACTCATAACCACTACACCACCAGAGCAAAAGAAAGTAGGTCTCCTCCGGGGTATGGCCTACTTCCTATAGAAATAGATGCTGTGGAAAACTCGCTTGCTTTTTGCTGGCTCTAGACCCTGCATGTGGCTCACCAATCCCTAAATCTTTGGACTTGAGTCAATGGCCTACCATCCGCTGTCTGATCTTTTAGTTGGCCTGCTCACCAAGGATTTATTTGCCTCTCCAGTCACAAGCCTGACCCATTGGCCTTGGGTTTATCAGTCCCGGAAGCTCCAACTTAATAACTGACCCATGAAATTGAAATTAAACTAACCCACTTCTACAACTGTGTAAGCCTTATTTGATATAAATCTCTCTCTCTCTCTCTTTCTCTCTCTCTCTCTCTGTATATATATTTTTAAAAATACACATATGTATATTTTTAAAAATGGTTTTGCTTCCCTGGAGAACTGTTTAGCACAATCAGCAAGAAAATGGATCGACACACTGTATTTGATAAGGATATATAAATATATATATATAACAATCAAATATATCAATTGTGAGTATGGTGAAAGACCAAGCAGCATTTTGCTCTCATGTAATCTCATGAACCCTTCTCCTTGGGGTTTTCTGACAATGCTCCCCATTGGCTGAATCTAACCATCAGCTAGAAGACAAGGAAGCTCATACAGATCCAACGCTTAGGGCAAGAATAGGGTGGAGAATCTATCTGACCTAACAAATCAAAGATGGCAAGCCTGCACTTTGAATACTATGAGTTACAACTGAATCAATTCATCCCAATTTGTAACATGGGTTGGGAATTGGGGCGAACCCATTCCTTGAGTAGTATGTGCAGAGGCTCACTAACTTCTCAGACAGCATGCACTAAGGTGATGGAGTTCTAACTACTGCAGTCTGCCACCCATGCCTTCCACCCTTTCATCTTGGAGAATAGGTCTGACCTCTCCTTCTTGTTAAAACTTGAAATATTTGTAGATTGTCCCAAAGGACTCTGGATTTCCTCTGCTCTAGCCAAACACTACTGTTCCTTCCAGACTAGGTGGGAGATTTAACCAGTTTCCATTAAGGATTTGCCCATATTTCAGATCTGCTATTCCACTCAAATACAAGCCACTTCCTTGAAAAGATTTATAACTTTACAATTTCCTTACTGTTGCATTGAGAATTAACATACTCACACAGAGAGATTAAGAGGTCAAGATCCTGAGTGGGACAAAAACTTAAAATTTAATTGCCTTTATAGAACAAGAAAAGAAAAAATCAAATTAAGGGGTGCCGTAGAGGAAACATGAGACACCGTAGCAAGATAGTTAGGAGCCCCAAGTCACATAAGATGAGTAGGTAACTACCCATTGTATAAAAATGTTCCCATCTTAAATATGAGTTTAGAAAAACTAAAAGTAATAAGAAAAAGAAACCTTTCAAACACTTTATATTTCACTATGGCACTTACAACATACACCCCTCTCAAAGATAAAGGGAAAAATATGCAGATATACTGAGTACCTGGCCCAAGGACACACTGTCCTAGCACAAGGCCAGGCACATATTTCGCAGTCAGCAAATCTATCTGAAGGAATGAAACATAATTAGCTTAAGTGCTGAGCTAATCTTCTAGAAAGGGCTCCCTGACCACTCTACCTCCTGGCACAATAGCTGGGCACAGAGAGAAGTCAGCCAGCATTCCTTTTTCATGTTCTAGCCAAAGACACTCATTTGGACACCTGGATGAAAATAATTTTTATATTCTCTAACAACCATAACTCACTTTATATTACTTAATAAATGTGATGAATAAAGGAGTCCTTGTGAAGCCAGAGAGCATTTACCAATGGAGTGGTGTGATGTGACAGATGATTTGGAACCCGAAGCAAGAACAGGAGTTGCTGAAAGCTGCAGGTGTGTTTCAGGGGTGATTTCTCTTTCCTTGGAGGGTGGTAATTTGGGTCCTTTAACTGATTAGGAAATCTAGAAAGTGCTACTTGACATTTTGAGTTTGTGGATAAGAATCAGTTAACTGTTAGAAATAGGCAAGCAAGCTTTTTCTTCACTCTCCCCACCTAGTTCCTATTGGCCTCCTCACATTGAGGACGAGCTCCAAAATCAGACTCGCTGCCATTGAGTTGATTCTGACTCAAAATTAGCCTGCAGGCCAGGAGAGAACCACCCGTGTGGGTTTCTGAGACTGTAACTCTTCACAAGAGTAGAAAGGAGAGGCTCTTTGAAGGAGAGGCTCTCCGGGAATAGCTAGTGGCTTCCACTGCTGACCCTGAGGTTAGTAGTCCAATGCACAGCCACAGTCCCACATTGGAAATCAGTGCACTGGGTGGGCAGGGCTCACTGAGACTATCCACTATACTTTTGCTGGAAACTAGAACATATTGGAAGAGTCTTCTGCATATAACATGCTAACAACAAAACAAAATATCAGATGAAAGTGGACACCACTCAAGTGCAAACTGTTAAGCGATGAATTACTAGACAAAGAGTTGAAAATCCAGTGAAGCACAGTCCTGCTCTGAGACGCATGGGTGTGCCATGACTCGGAACTAACAACAAGCATAACTGTCAGGAGCAGATAGAGCATAACGGTTTTTACCAGCTGCACATTGTTTATCTTGTTGAATTGAAATTATATCTCAATTTATTTGTTTTAAGAAAAGAGTGCTCTTTAAAGATCATGCCCCATTGTGTATAAAAGAAGCAGGCCTGTGGATTAGTACTAGGTTTTGACATATTTGTATCAGTTCATAGAGATAGATAGATGCTATAGATATAGATTTACACTTAACCTTGGGAAGGGTGTTTTAACTTCCTGTGTGCATTAAAGAAGGGTAATCTGTTACAGATTTTTACCTTCAAGCAATTCTTCTAAATCCTGGCAGCAAGTTAGTGTCTCATGGGGACCTTTTGAAAAATACATATGCTTGAGCAAATTAAGTGACTGTAAATCAGATCCAGGCATTTAAAAATGCAACCTCAATGCACTCAGTTGATAACTCAAAGGTTGGCATTATGAAGCCACCAATGGTCCAATGGTAGAAAAGATCTGGCAATCTGCTCCTGTGAAGATCACAGCGTGGGGAACATGACCAGGTAGTGCAACTCTGCCATGCAGGGTTCCCAGGCCTGAAGACCAGTCAACTTGTGGAATGTCATCAAGAACACTATCTATGAAGGAAGTAAATGGCACTTAAAAGGACACGAAAGAAAGACAAGACCAAAATATATATCAGAAGAAACTGAAATGTGTTCTTTAATATCATTAGCTAAAGCAAATGGGCAAAGACCTGCAGTAGGAAAACAAAAAGAGAAGAAGATACTCAGTGTGTCTCAAACTGAGAGAAGCGAAGAAAACATTCAAGCCTCCGGATGCAATATTGAAGGATTCAATGTGCAAAATACTGAGTGATGAAGGAGTATTAAAAGAAGATGTCACCATAAAAAACATAGATGTCTGAATGTATTGGGGGCTTACACTTAATTCTAACACCAAATCTAAGAACAATGAAGTCTTATGCCATCCCCTACTCAATACCTGCTTTCGTGAAGAGATCACGAAAGCTGTGGCAGAGTGTGGTGAAAAGGCCCAGCTATCAGAAGTCGCATCTGGGGGTCTAAAAAGCTTGTCTTCAAACAAGCAGCCACTTAAGTGAGGTGTCAACTAAGTCTGCGTGCAAAAAGCACACTGCTCTGTGAGATCCATGAATTGTAAATAATAAAATCCAAAGGAGAGAATGGGATCATAGCTTCAGTTCTGAACACCCGGTTTTCAGAAGGCTATGGATGAAAGAGGAGGGCCCCTGATGGATGAAGACTCCAATGAATTCCCTCTGAACATACTCCAGGTATGTGGCCAGCTTGCTTCCAGACGGAGAGCATTGTAAGGTTGATCATGGCTGGTACAATGAGATTAAAATGCAACAATTTAATATTCGATCTAGCTTTCGACCCATTTTAAAGTTTTCCATTTTTGATATTTTCTGCTGTCTTTTCAATTGAAGTTTTTCTATGTTTTGTTGAGCCATTGTTGTTAATTTGTTCTTTTTTTTTTAAATTTGCTTCTTGTTTGTTTTTTTTTGTATGATTTCTGTACATGAAATCCAGATAGGCAAATCTATAGAAACAGTAATTGGACGAATAATTGCTTAGGGACATGGCAGCGAAACCTGGGGTGGGGGATGTGGAGGGAACAACAATGAGTAGAAAAATAAAATGTTATCAAATTGATTGTTGTGGTGATTACACAACTCTTCTTAATAGGATTGAACTACCAAATTGCATGATATGTGAAGAAGATGCTAATAAAACAAAGCAAAAAATGTCACTACCAAAAGGAACTAGTCAGCATTCAATAATTTCAAGAACCAGTGATGTTAAAGGGAGAAGTCCAAGATGAAATTAAGTCATTAAGGAAAAACAGGGCTCTAACTGAAATGTTTCAACAAGCGAATGAAACACTGGAAACACTCACTTGTATATGCCAAGAAATTTGGAAGACAGCTCCTTGGTCAAGAGACTAGAAGAGATCCATATTTGTGCCCATTCTAAAGAAAGATGACGCAACAGATTTTGGAAATTGTAGACTGATATCACTAATAGCACATAAAATTGTAGACTGATATCACTAATAGCACATTATGCTGAAGATAATTCAATGGCAGTTGTAGCAGTGCATCAACAGGAGCGACCAGTTAAAGCTGGATTCAGAAGAGGATGTGATGGAAGGGGTATTATTGATGACCTCAGGTGCACCTTGCCTGAAAAGCTGAAAATGCCAGAATGATGTTTATTTGTGTTTTATTGACTATGCAAAGGCATTTGACTATGTGGATCAAAACAAACTATAGGTGACATAACACTAAGAATTACAGACACATATTTTTTCTCTTGTAGAAACTGGACATAAACCATGAGGCGGTCTTTCAAACATAACAAAGAATTACTGTGTGTTTTAAAATCAAGAAAAATGCGCATTCAGGGCTGTTTCCTTTCACCAAATTTACTTAATCTGTATGCTGAGCAAATAATCCGAGAAATCATGGCATCAGCATTAGAAAAAGACATCAATAATCCGTGAGATGTAAATGACCAGCCTGGTTTTCTGAAACCCCAGAGGACTTGAAGCACTTGCAGATGAAAATCAAAGACTACAGCTTTCAGTATGAGCTACAATAAAATGTCAAGAAAACAAAAACCTCCACAACTGAACCAATAGGCAGTATTATAATAAACAGAGAAAAGATTGAAGCAGCCATGGATCTTAGTTTACTTGAACCTACGATAGATGCCTCTGGAAGCAGCAAATAAGAAATCAAATTTTGCACATATTTGCACAATTTTCCAGATATTTTGCACAAGACCTATATAAAGAGCACTTTAAGGACCACAGTGTTCCTGACTCCAGCAAGACATGACAATTTCCATTACTTCATATACATGTGAAAGCTAGACAATTGTGTTAGACAGGGTTCTCTAGAGAAAATCCAGTTATCCCAGCACAGGCAGCAAACCACAAGGCAGGTCACCAACAGTCAGCTAAGTCACCAACAGTCAGTCCCCAGCTCAAGAGATGTAAATTCCAATTGTGTGGCGAAGCCCAGGTCTTAAAGGAACCTCAAATTACAGGAACAAACTCCACAGGTTAGGTGTCCCACAGGTAGTGTAGCCTGCAAATTGAGGCACAGAACAAGTAAGGCAGTCGCACACTGGTCGGATGATCAAAGAGCAAGAGACAAGAAACACAAGGCTCGCTGAGCCATTTATCTCTCCGCCCTTCAATTAATCCCACATGTGTTTATCAGCCAGGCAGGCACAATAAACTAACTATCTCAACAATGAATAAGGAAGACTAAAGTAGAACTGGTTCATTTGAATGATGGTGTTGGCAAAGAGTACTGAGAGTAGGACTCTAAGGGGAACAAGCAAATTTGTCTTGGAGGAAGTAAGGACCGGATTCTCCATGGGTGGTAGGATGGCAGCACTTCACTTCTGAACAGGCTCTCAGGTAAGACCAGCTCCTGGAAAAGGAAATCATGTATGGTAAAGCAGAGGGTCGATGAAAAAAAGAGGAAAACCCTCTCTGTAAGGGGAATTGAGGGAACTAGTGGCTGCAACCATGGAATCAAATGCAACAATAATTGTACAAATGCCAGAGGATTGAGCAGTGCTTCTTTTTGTTGTGCATGAGATTTTCATGACTCAGAGCTGACTCGATGGCACCTAATCACAACAACATGGGTCAGAATCAATTCCACAGAACACAGCAGCAACAGCAATGTGCAGCTGGGATAGAAAACGTCTGCTTACCCAAGCCGAAGGGAACAGTCTGTTATTCAGGTTTGCAAAAGGGCTCCAATATTTACTCTAAAGCAAATGTGGTGGGGAAATTGAAACTCAGAGAGATTCCTATCATAAGCTTGGGCTGACTCACATAAACTGGAGTCAAATTTAGGTTTCTTGAAATGTAGTTAGTCTATATCCTACAATATTACAATCATAGCCTAAGTTGCTGATAAACCAACTCTCTCTAGGCAATAGAATTTAGGAAGCAGCTGCCTTAACAAATCAAATAGAGGCCAGCTGGCAGAAAGGTCAGCCTCCACAGTGGCTTCCCCCTCTGACTTCCCAATGCATAAAAACTTGGATTTGGTGTAAACCAGGAGTCACAGACTTACTTGTCCAAGATCCTGCAGCTGAATGGTCTGGCACAGAGTGGAACAGAAAGATAGAAATCAGGCTGAATGGAGAGTGCATGTTCATCTTTCAAATTCACATTTTAAACACATATGCAGTCAAATAAAATAAATGAGAGAACTACATTCCTTCTATACTAAGAAAAGCTGCCATTGAGTGGATTCCGACTCATAGGAGAGGATAGAACTATCTCTGGGCTTCCGCAGCCATAAATCTTTATAGGAACAGACAGCCTCTTCTTTCCCCTGAGGACCAAAGTGGCAGATTTGAACCACCAAACGTGTGGTTACCAGTCTGACGCATAACCTGATTCATCCCCAGAGTTCCCCTTCCTTCAGTAGGCTACTGATTTATAGCCCCTTCTTTTAGTCACAACCTTAGTGCCACAACATCATTGTCCAAGATTTAGTGGGGACTTCACAGCATCATTTGACACCGCATTCTGTCTTTTTTTAAAATTTAATTTATTTTTTAAAATCATTTTATTAGGGGCTCATACAACTCTTATCACAATCCATACACACATCAATTGTGTAAATCGCATTTGTACATTCATTGCCCTCATCATTCTCAAAACATTTCCTCTCCA
>NW_022111310.1:19420473-19432524 GCF_000313985.2 Echinops telfairi
GTAGGCCACTGGAGATCCCCTTGCAGAGGGGTCTGGGGGAAGAGACGAGCCAGTCAGGGTGCGATGTCTTTAGTCTTAAAGTATTAGGGCTGTCTGTTGCCATTGACTAGTCTCCACCTCATGGTGACTTCATGCGCAACAGAATGAAACGGCTCCTGGTCCCACGGCATCTCCAAAAAGAAGTAGATTGCCAGGCCTTTCATCCTCGCTTGCATCCTCTGGAAGCACAATGGAAACCTGATCAACAACATAGCACCGACAGACCCAGGGGTCCTCAAACGTTTTAAACAGGGGGTGAGTTCACTGTCCCTCAGACTCGTTGGAGGGCTGGACTATAGTTTAAAAAAAAAACTATGAACAAATTTCTATGCACACTGCACATATCTTATTTTGAAGTTAAAAAAAGAAAAGGGAGGGGAAACACCCAGCAGGCCGGATAAATGTCCTTGGTGGGCTGCATGTGGCCCACGGGCCGCATAGTTTGAGGACCCCTGGACTAGACAGATGATGACTATGCATGACATGCATAGGCCAGGATTTAATCCCAGGTTTACTACATGAAATTCCTTTTTTTTTTTTTTAATTTAAGGATGCTTTAAGCTTGAAATGTTAAAGTGCTTTATCCAAGCTCTCAAGGTAAAGTAATGTGTTTGTCTGGATTGACTAGAGAAACAACTTCATAGACATTCATATGTGTATTAAAAAGGGCTTTATATAAAAGAACAATGGTATATTGACAAAGCATCCCAGTTCAGGCCAGATCAAGTCCACAAGTCCAATATTAGCCCATATGTCCAATACCAGTGTACAAACTCCTCTTCAGACTCACGCAGCACATTCAATGACGCCCAAAGCAGGAAGATCACAGGTCAGTGGGTAGAAAGTCTTACAGTTCCAGTAGCAGTAGATGCATCTCAGCACTGGCATGGGTCTCCATGTGGCTCCTCCAGCTCAAGGGCACTGGCTCTATCAGTGTAGCTCCATGCGGCTTCTCCATAGGAAGACATATTTACTGGATCAGAAAAAACATGAAACCTGGAGTTGGAGGGACAGATGTTCAAATCCTAGTGACTCCATTTCCTGGGAGTATGTGGGCAGGTTTCTCCTTACTAAACTGATAAAAACTATACTGTAAAAATTAGAATAATAAACTAGTTACTCCATAATGTTCTTGCAGGGATCATATTCAATAACCCATGTAGAATGCCCACCTCCGAGCCTAGTACAGAGTGAGAATTTTCTTTAAAAAACAAAACAAAAAATCACTGCCACTGAGTCATTTCCATCTCATAGTGACTCTATTAGACAGAGCAGAACTTATAAAGTTGATGTTTGCTAATTGCTGGCCTTGTGTTTAGCAGCCCAGGGTGTAGCCCAGGAGGCCACCCTGGCTCCTGAGAAAGTCCGAGTTAAAGCTCTTGTCGTCTCTGTGGTGGTTGTTGCTGTGCCATGTTGTTTCTTGTCCCACAGCCATGCACTTTCAGAATCTTCAGTGTTCTTAAAGTGTATATCATTTCTGATGGTCTCTTCATGCCCACCCCCCAACTCCCTACAAACGTAGTGTGTTAGGTGGGGTTGACTAGAGATACAAATCCATTTACTTCATAACACACTTCATAACAAGAAGTAACTGTATATCAAGAAAACATCCCAGGCCAGTTCAACTCAAGTCCAGAATTTTGATTCATGCAGCCACATGCCATGGTGCACAACACAGAAATATCACAGGCCAGTAGGTGCAAAGTCATGTGGATCCAATGGCAGTGGTAACATCATCGGGCTCTGGTGGCAACCAGAGTCAGCTAGCAGGAAGGGGAAGGCAGAGAGACAGAAAAGGAGATTCCCAGAGCCCCCCTTATGAGAAGGCTATACTCCAACAGAGGCACCATCAGACTGTGACCTGATTGACAGCTTGAATACCACCCCTACACATTTGAATATCTTTAAGTTGACATGAAAGTATGTAACTACTACACCTAGTGTATGCTTCTGGAGTGCAAATACACTTGGGCTCACCGTGTTGAGAACCCCACCCACTATAGCATCTAGTAAGCAGTTCGGGGCCTAAAATGAAGACATCACAGCTTTAGAGCTGGTCGGTATCTGACTGAGACCAGGATCTTGGTACAAGCACTCCTGCAGGATGTGACAGTTGCTTTTAGCAATGCATATATGAGGGGAAATGGTTTTAAGAGGAATGGACAGGGAACTGGTTCCACTAGTAAAGGAAGCAGAAGTTCACAATTCGTCAGACTTCTTGGACCCTGGAAACAACTACGGGCTTTTCCCATAGCCTGAGAGTAGTTTGACCTGGAAAACTGGCTCATCTTCTTTCCATCTCTGTCTCCAATGTCATGCCCTGGCCTTGCCCCATCTGTCATCGTCTTGCAGGCTGAAGGAGGGGCATGTGCGTGTGGAGTGATGAGGGCAGACACATTTTCCATCCGTCCAGGCAGGCTCACACTATGTTAGGAGAGGACACTCTTGATGCTTCTAAGCAGGAAGAGGCTTCCAAGAACCACGGCTTGTGGATTTGGAAAAAAAAAAATACTCCTGCATGTCCTTCAGGGGACAGAGCCTCAGGGGAAGGGAAGGGTATGCTTGCATCCTCCTTGGTCCTCTTCTGAACCAGGCTGGTTGCAGCCTCTCCCCTGTCCCTAGTGCCGTCCTTATTGATAACCACAAGGTGGCATTGCAGATTAAAGTGAAATACCACAAACCTCCGAGTTCCCAGGTGAGGCTCTGCAGTGGGATGGTATTTTGAACCTTGGAAGGAGAAGGGCAGCTATTTCAATCTGCTCATTTTACAGCTCATGACATTGAGGCTCACAAATAGACCGTAATCTGTCTGAGGGTGCTGTGCTGCAGAATATACATCTCCCAAGTGCTAATCAAGAAAAGATATGAAATACCTATTGTGAGATATAGAAGTAGAGGGACGTGTGCATTGGTTTGGTGAAATGTAAAACACGCCACTGTGTGTGTGTTGGATGTGTGTGTGTTTTAGGAAGAATTCCCTTTGTTAAAATGGGATCAAAACATTGGAATGTAAACTCCATGAAGGCAAATGTTGTGCGTACTTTGCCTGTCATATGGAAGATGTTGACGTTGATTTATCGAATATTGGTTTACAGCTGTTAGCAACTGTTAGGTTCCTTGGCCTGTAGTTTTTTAGATTTATACTAGGTTTCTAGCAGTTAATGTGACAGACATAATTTTTCACTTTTCTGCCATGAATTTAGGAACCAATGGTCACTAAGGATGGATATGCTGCATAGTCCGTGCTGTGCACCTACTCGGGGCCTAGCCCTGTGCTCGGCACTGAGATGACAAAGGGAAACTGAGGGCAATGCCATCCGCACACACTGATAACTCCTGGACTCTTGGAGGCTTTGGACTTTGAGCCAATATCTTTGGAAGCCCATTGTCCTTAACATTTTCTATATCCCTGACATCTTTCCAGAATTCGGAGTTCGCCTTTATTTCTACCTCTTGCAGAAGTTCAGTGGCATCTGAGGTCCACTGGCTGAGGCCAGACCCCAGGTAACCTCTGCCATCCCTCCATTCCCTTAAGCATTCCGGTTCCCTACTGCCCCAGCTTTGTTCTTCTCAAGAGCACCTCAAAATTCTCTTCTTTGGGCCTCAGTTCCCTCTTGTCAAAAATGATTTTAATGCCTAGTACTCGATCACTCAAGATCACCTACTACCTTCCCCTTATGAAGACAGTGAGTGAGTCAACATTTCTTCCGTTTCACTGCTATGTTTGTGTGGCTTTGTCCCAAGACACTGGCTGTCCATCAGGGTCCCTAATGACCAAATCTGGAATGTTTATTCCTTGGAAAGCTCCGGTTTGTGACTCCAGAGAAACAAGAATGTCATCTTACTATTTTAGAAAAGTTCTCTCTGATAAAAAAAACACAAAACAAAAATGCAGTGATTCTCAGTGGGAAAAATGAAAACACAATCTTAGGCATGGGTGGGCCTTTATTATCGTCTGGATTTCAATGTTCGGCCAAGCCAAGTGGCCTCACTCATGACTGAATTTTTTGGAGTGATGTTCCAGAGTGGGCAGATGTTTGTCATCTGAGGTTTGAAAATCCCACAGGTAAAAATTTTCACCGTCAGAAAACCCATCTACTTTGAGGAAAGGCAATACATTATATTGGTCATTTACAAATGTGGGTAATTGTGACTTTGAAACAGTTTCTGAAGAAATCTGGGATTTCAGCTAGGTAAAGGTGCCCAGACCAGGAACACATGGAAACTAAGCGTCATCTTTATAACACTCAATTCTTACATACCGTAGGTGACAAAGTTCCTACCCTCCTGATTCAACACATTCCTTTCTGGACATTTAAAAGATTGCTATTCGAATGTAGCCAAATAATTTCCCCTGTAATCATAGTCTAGTTTTGGACTCTTAAGAAACATGGAGTTTTTGCTAATAGCTCCTATGCCATGCCAGGATCCTTATTCTCATCTTTAGTCTTCCATTCTACTAGCTTAGCATCACTTTAATTTCTTCCCCAGAAGCTCACTACTTCTGAGTTGTTTCTATTCAGAGTGACCCTATAGGACAGAGTAGAATTGGTCCTGTAGGTTTCTGAGAATGTAACTTTACGAGAGTAGAAAGACACAACTTTCTCCCATGGAAGGACTGGTTCCAGTGTCCTTTCGGAGGAGTGGTAGCCAGGACTAAATGCCTAAGTCCCCCATGAAATGTCTTGTTAGCCTTGGTGGGGTTATCAAGTAATAGTTGGACTAAACCCATTAATCCACTGCCACTGAGTTGATTCTGACTCATAGTGACCTGTATTGGGTTTCTGAGGTTGTAGTTTTTATGGAAGCTGTAAGCCTCATTTATTTTCTGAGAAGCTATTGGTGGGTTTGAACTGCTGACTTTGCTGTTAGCTTTACGAGGCTTACGCAACAGGACCATCAGGTCTCCTAAGTGTTGGGCTGCTAACTTCAATGTCTGCTGTTCAAACATACCAGCCACTCTTTGGGGGGGGGGAAATAGATTTATAGTCTCCATGGTCAGAATCAAGTAGACGCCAATGGATGTTTAGAGCTTTAATATGAAGTACCGGTAATAAGGAGATGAGGAAGGCATAGTGAAACATTTATTCTAAAAATCCAGTATCGTGTGTGAGTTTAACAGACACAAAAGGTAAGAGGTTCAAAGCAGTTTACTTGGGATGGGTAGAGAAATCAGTACATCTGATAGACGTACGGTTCTTAGCACATTACTTGTACTGCCAACGTTCTGGGTGGTTCTAGTCTAATCTTTTCATTACGATATGTCTCTATACTTATTACAAATGAATGCTACCCACATAAATATTGAAAAGAAGTTTATTACACCCTTTCTTCTATTTCCCTCCTCTTTTAATTTAGGAATGCTTGAGTACTAGGAGCAGAAATTCATGTTTCATTGGCTGTGTGTGTGTGTGTGTGTGTGTGTGTGTGTGTGTAGAGTAACAGACATAAGACTCAGGGAGAAAATGCTGTGTGCCCCCAACTCAGGATGGACTGAAACAAATCTTGTTTCTTCTTTGTTGTTAATTGTACTTGTGAGATCATTAGGCTCCCAGACACACCAGTGCTTCTGAGATAGGTTGGGAATGTTGCAAGGTAATGAGCTCAACCTTTGTGTCATGGATGACTTAGCTCTCCTGTTGGTTCTTCAAGATTTCAGCAAAGACTGAAAATAATCCCCAAGTTACTTCAGAGCTACTTCTACTTTTCTTATAATTGAAGTAGAATGCTCATCTTTGCTATATATTTACAGTGAATGTTACCAGTTACATACCAAGTTTAATATGTCATCTTACTTCCTCTTCACCAAAATTCTGTGATGTAGGTACAGCCCATGCAGTTCAGACCTAAGGAAATTGGAGATGGGGACTTTGAGATTGTTGGAGGTAGGTCTTAAGTTATGCTAATAAGAGCAGGCAGAGGCTAAACTTGAACTCAGAACATTTGATTTCAGAGCTCTTGATCAGTATTGATGCATTACAGCTGTCTCTAATGCATGAGATTTCCCCTGTATATATAATGCCGCTGCTTGCAAGCTCTTTAGAAACATAATTCTAGTTCATGCATATCTCACAACAACCTTATGGAGTTGCTTTGAGTGTCCCTAACATAGCCTTTTTTGGTTTTCAGCCCTCCATGTTTAGAAAAATTAGAACAATAATATAAAGAAAGTTGAAGGGCAGAATTGTGAGTGTGTGCACATGTGAATATTTGATCAACACAGCTCCTTCCCAGTTTGGGATGATACTATAGAGCAACAAATTAGAATCAACTTAGTCTCCTCTTCCTCTTCATTCCAGGATAGTGAAAAGTTCCCTTCACTAAATGTACCTTGTAACATCTATAAATATTAAAATTAAAAATTGCAATCACAATCACATTACTTTCAATGCAATTTATATTACACAATAAAAAGGGAAATGATGTGGTTTATGAAGATGTTAGAGATTCAAATTGAAATTTGAATCTGATAGCATTAGTTTTTGTTTGCTGGTAATTTATAATTGTCAGAAAGCGTTTGCATATATAACATATAATCCATCCAATAATGGTGCAAGATAGATATTATCTTCATTCTACAAATGCGGAAATTAAAGTACAGAGATGATAATAAATTCCCACACTGCATGACAGAGCTCAGTCACAAGGAACATAGTGAGTGTGGCTCAAAATCTGCAAAGGTTCTTGTAATTTTCCATAAGAGACAATGACATCTTTTCCTCCACAGGCAAAATACCCCTCTGCAAGCAAGTGTTTACATTTCAGCAGCTTTGACTCAGGAAAATTATTAATAAAATAAAATTAGCTTGAGAAGAAGGGATTATTGATTCTATCAAAGGAGCCTTGATGGTACCATGGTGAAGTGCCCGCCTACTAATCCCAAAGTTGACAGTTAGAATCAATCCAGGGACCCTGTGGAAGAAACACTTGGCAGCTTGTTTCCATATAGGTCATAGGTAAGGAAACTCAACAGAGTTCTCCTTTGTCCTGGGGTCGGTTGGAATGAACTACATGGCATCCACCAACACAGCGTGCATTCCATTGTCTCAATTCACAGTCATTTACAGAGGAGCGTGTATCAATGGGTAACTGGCACACTCTCATAAAGAGGCTTATCATCTATTGCTGGAATAATATGAAAAGTGTGTGTCCAACTGCTGTGCTGGGAAGAAGTCAGGACCAAGATGCTTAGAGGACCCCATTAAGGCACATTTCACAATATTCGACATTCCAGATTTCCCAAATAAATTCTGTCAGTCTAGAGTTGGGGGGCATCAGATGGATTATGAAGAGAAATACACCAAAGCAAATAAAGAAATAGTTTGCAGTTTGATACGTTTTATAGCATCGTATAACTGGAAAAGGTCTAACCATCTTTTGATTACAATCATTCTATATTGTAGGCTAGTTTTGTGTCAACTTGCTACACCTGTGGGAAGGAATGCCTGGAGTCCAAACACTCAACCAGTACACAGTGTAATGATAGGTCCTGTTTTATAAATAATGCTGTGGAAAACTGGCCTCTCTCTTGCCCCTTTTCTCTTTCCTGCTTATTTTTTTCTGGGGCAGGTGGCCCATGTGATCTGCTGATCCTGAGTGCTATTGGTGCCCCACTATGTTCTTACCTAAGTTATGTCCAAGCGATTCTGCACCCATTGGCCTATGATCTCACAGCTCCCCACTTCCCCTTACTGCTTCTTTAGCCAGCAGCTGCAGCTGCTTGAGCCTGGAGGATCCTCCAGCTAGTTTCTGACCCTTGGAGTGGGCTGGATAACGTCCTTAATATAAACTTCTTTCTTGATATGAAGTATTTTCTTTTACATACGAAAGTTGCACTGGTTTTGTTTGAAAACAAAACCCAGCCTAACAACCATTAAACCTTCACTACCTTGTTTGCCCTGTGTAATGATATTGAGGATACAGACAAAAGTAAATCATGGACTTCCAGCAAAATGGCACCCAGGTAAGCAGCTTGCATCAAGAAGTCCATGGCGATCAGTAAATTCACTGATTAGGAGTCAGAATAGGAGATTCAGGTAACCAAGTTAACTGCTGTAGTAATCCAGTGTATTCCGTAGGCCAGGGAAGTGACACCACCACCACCACCACCTACCCCAGCTAGCCATTCTCTGGAGCCCCTAGACTCTGCCAGAAGTTTGCCCAAGATACTCACCGCCAGGACCAGGCCTCTTCTTCCCACGCGACTCCCCACCACCACACCTGGTATCCTCCCACCACCAGCCCACAGCCCCAGTGGCCACAGCTGGACCCTGTCCACACTCCACCTGAGGCAAGGCCTACAGCAAACAGCCCCCCCCCACCCACACACACATCCAGTCTATGGCTGTACCCACTGTGGTTGGAACCCTAACCCACCCCTGTCACAGACACATAGCTCAGGTGCCTACACCCAGGTTTCACTAACCTGCCAACAGTGGCCCGTGCCACTGCAATTGAGGCCCACCAGATATTCAGCTGGGGCTCTAACAGCCTTGAATGGAATGTTTCAATAACAACAGTGAGTCCATCCTTTAGTCTGTGGCCAGATCCCTCTGTAGTGAGTGACTGCAGCTCTTAAACTCAAAAGTAGAACCCATCTGCCATCCTCTGCAGGTTGTCCTGCAGCACCAACCTGGACACCATTGCCCTCTGATGAGTCTGTCCTGGCCTAGTGGATCCTCTGCCAGGCCACCTCCAGCCCCCAAGTTTTCCCACGCAGCAACTATGTCCCTGCAGCTTCTCTGACAGGTTGCTTTCACCTCCAGGGGTCTATATGCAGTAATGCCTCGACTAAGCATCTGGCCCAGATTTGCAGTGTGCCGGCCAGCTTAGGCATCCTGGGCTGGTCCAGAATCATACCCACAGGTATCGGGCACAGTCCTTCTTCCAAGGACCCTGCTGCTGTCACCCACCAAACTGCTGTGGAACTTCCCTTATGTCGTAGGGAATACCCAAATACAGTAGGCCATAGGCATGCCTCACAACCACTTTTAACAGTCCCACAAAGAGATAGCTCAGGACCCCCATTTCCTTCAGGGTTATGGTGCCAAGTGCAACCAAAAGACACATAAACAATAAACTACCACAACACTCTCAACAAGAAAACAAGAGAAACAAAATGCAACATTGGAGGTAGTCCTAAACCTCATGACACGCATAGAAGCAGATGTTGATCTGCCACAAAAAGAAATTTTTGGAAGTCTTCTTGAAGTTGTTCAGGATATGACAGAAACAATAAGGATACAATGATTGAGGAAATGAAGTTCACATTGGATGGAATGAAGTCCACACACCAAACGGAAAGGCAAGAGTTAAGGAGAGAAGTAACAGAAACTAAAAACAAGATAAAAGACCTCAACAACAGAGTAGAAGAGGTGGAAAATTGTACCAGTGATCTGGAGGACAACCAGGCAGACTTCAACAAATGGGAAAGACCATCAAATAAGACAATCAAAGAGGCAGAAGAAAAACAAGTTCTATGACAGATGCTGCTACAAAAAGGAACAATATTCAACTAATAGGAATACTGGAACAAGGCAAAATGAAGAAGTCAACAGCTAAAGTAGCAAGGATATTCCTGGAAGAAAACTTCCCTTAATGAATGAGAAGCAATCATACAGGAAGCAGAGAGGATACCAATTAGACTAAACCCCAGGAAGAAATCGCCAAGGCACTTAATAGTTAAGTTATCCAACTTTGAGGAAAAGGAAAAACCCATAAGAACAGCTAGAGAAAAGAAGGAAGTTACATAAAGTGGTACTCAGGTAAGAATATGCTCAGACCTCCCTGCAGATACCATGGAGAGGAAGAGAGGGTGGAGTAACATCTTCCAAAAAATGAAAAAACAACTCCAATCCAAGAATCCTCTATCCTGCCAAACTGTCTATCAAGATAGAGAGGTAAGAGTCTCCTTAGACCAGGAAAAACTCAAAGAATATGTTATAAGACACTAAACCTTGTGAAAAAAATCCTTGCCAACTCACTGTGGTTAGAAGATCAACATTCACCAAGTACAAATAGGAGACCACCACATAATGCAACCTCACCTAGCGGTCAACATGCCAAAAACAATCGCCAAGATAACATTTGCCTCAAGGATGAAAAGACGACAAGAATGATGCAACCCCCCCCCCAAAATGTTCAGCACAATGTTATGTGGGGGGACAGGAAAACACCCAACACACAAGGTACAGGATGACAACAATGAATCCACAATTGTTGGTAACAATTCAGAATGTTAATGGTCTGGATAAACTGATACATGAAAAGATAAAGGCTCTCAGAGAGGATCAGAAAACATAACCCAACAATCTGTTGCTTGCAACAGACAGCTCACAACAAAAAAAGAGTTTTTGTCAGCTCACAGACAAAAATAGGCTAAGATTAAAAGGCTGGTGAAAAATATACGAAGCCAAAAAAAAAAGAAAAGAAAAATATACCAAGCAAACACCAACCAAAAAAAAAGCAGGGTTTGCAATCCTAATCTCAGACAATATCTATCTCAAGGTGAAAATCATGACAAGTTATAAGGATAGTTACTATATAATGCTAAAAGGATCAGTAGATCAAGAACCAGTGAGCATAATAAATATACATGTGCCTAACAAAAGGCCTGCGAAAATTGTCAAACGCTTCAAAAAATTAAAACAGAAACCATACACTCAACAATCATAGTAGGTGTCTTTAATACACTGCTACCAGAGAAAGATAGGGCACCAGAAAATAAATTCAACAAGGAAGCTACAAAGCTAAACACCACAATTAGGCAATTCAGCCCAATAGAAATTTATAGAACTCTCCACCAAAATGCAAAAAAAGCCACCTTCTATTCAAATGCACTTGTCTCTTATTCAAAAACAGACCAAAAGTCTGGGGCACAAGTTAAACATGAGTAAATTCAAACACATAGAGATCACTCAAATGTTCCCTCAGACTATCCCACCATAAAACTGGAGATAAACAAAAGGATGTTCAAAATTCAACTACAAACAATTGGAAGATGAATAATGATCTTCTGCGGAATGAGTGGGTACAGGCCCAAATTAGAGTGGAAATTAGGGAGTTTTTCTAAACTAATGAGAATGAGAAGACAACATACCAAAAAAAAAAACACCCCAAAACTATGGGAAACAGTAAAAGCAGTTGTTAGAGGTTGTTTGATAGTGATTAATGCCCATATGAAAATGGAAGAGAGACTCTTAACTGATATGCTGTCACAAAATCTTCAGCAACTGGAGCAGAGTAAACATAGCAATCCCTCCGATAGCAAAAGAAAAGAAATAATAACAATCAAGGAGGAGTGGGAAGAAAATAGACAATGCAAAAAATCAATGCAGCAGAAGGAAGCTGATTCTTTGACAGGATTAACAGAATTGACAGACCACTGAAAAACCTAACCAAGGATAGGAAGCAGTAAACATCAATAGCCAGGATAAGGGATGAATCAGGGGAAATCACAGTGGACCCTAATGAAATTAAAAGGATAATTACAAACTACTATGAAAATCTGTGTGCCACAAAAAAAAAAAAAAAGGAAAAAAGAAAATCTGTGTGTCAATGAATTCAACAACGTAGAAGACATGGACGAATACTTGGAAGAAAATTCCTGCCCTAGAATATCCCCGATAGAAGTCAAGAACTTCAATAGACCTATGGCAAAACTAGAAATAGATATGGCTATCAAGTGATTACCAGCAGAAAAACTCCTGGGCCAGATGACTTCACAGGAGAATTCTACCAAGCATTCAGGGAAGAGCTGACACGGATCCTACATGAACTATTCCAGAACATACAAAAAGACAATAAACTCTCAAACTCATTCTATGTAGCTATTATAACACTGATACCCAAACCGGACAAGGAGCCCACAAGAATAAAGAACTAGTGATGCGTAGTACTCCATTGTATGTATATACACAGTTTTGTAATCCAATCGTCAGTTGATGGAAATTTGGGTTGCTTCCAACTCCTTGCAATTGTGAACTGTGCCGCAATGAACATTGGAGCACAGAT
>NW_022111310.1:19434703-19442572 GCF_000313985.2 Echinops telfairi
GCCCACATGGAAGAACACACCAGCCTGTGTGATCACGAGGTGCCGAAGGGATCAGTTATCAGGCATCAAAGAACAAAAAATAATATCATTGCGTGCTCACCTCCATGATATGATCGCTGAAGACAAATGTGTGCATAAGGAAATGTGGTGAAGGAAGTTGATGGTTCCCGGCTATCAAAAGATATAGCGTCTGGGGTCTTAAAGGCTTGAAGGTAAACAAGCGGCCATTTAGCTCAGAAGCAGCAAAGCCCATATGGAAGAAGCACACCAGCCTGTGCGATCACGAGGTGTTGAAGGGATTAGGTATAAGGCACCATCAGAACAAAAAATCTTACAATAGTGAATGAGGAGGGGAGTGTGGAGGGGAGACCCAAAGCCCATTAGTAGGCCACTGGAGATCCCCTTGCAGAGGGCTCTCGGGGAGGAGATGAGCCAGTCAGGGTGGGATGTAGCAACAATGAAAAATATTACTTTCCTCTAGTTCCTAAATGCTTCCTTTTCCCTTTCCCCCCAGTAGCATGATCCAAATTCTACCTTGAAAACCTGGCTAGACCAGAGGATGTACACTGGTACAGATAGGAAGTGGAAATCCAGGGAATCCAGGGCAGATGGTCCCTTCAGGACCAGTGTTGTGAGTGGTGATACTGGGAGCGTAGAGGGAAAGTGAATTGGAAAGGGGGAACCAATTATAAGGATCTTCATGTGACCTCCTCCCTGGGGGATGGACAACAGAAAAGTGGGTGTAGGGAGACGTTGGACAAGGCCAGATATGATAAAATAATAATTTATAAATTATCCAGGGCTCATGAGGGAGGGGGGAGCGGGTAGTGAGGGGAAAAAATGAGGACCTAATGCCAGGGGCTTAAGTGGCAGGCAAATGTTTTGAGAATGATGAAGGCAATGAATGTACAAATGTAATTTACACAATTGATGTATGTATGGGTTGTGATAAGAGATGTATGAGCCCCTAATAAAATGATTTTAAAAAAAGAAAGAAAATGCTTTGAAAATGATCATGGCAACTTATGTACCAAGGTGCTTGAGACAATGGATGTATGTATGGATTGTGATAAGAGTTGTATAAGCCCCCAATACAATAATTTAAAAAAAAAGTGGTCTACAGACCAATATCTCAAGTGAAAATTGATGCAAAGTCCTTAACAAAATATTGGCCAGTAGAATACAAAGTATATTAAATAAATCATCCATCATGCCCAGATGCAATTCATTTCAGGAATGTAGGAATGGTTTAACATCTTAAAGTCCATCAACATCATCCATCACATTGAGAAGAAAATGGATAAGAACCACATGATAATATCAGTAGACACAGAAAAAGCATTTGACAACATCCAACACTCATTTCTAATTAAGACACTCAAGAAAATAGGAATAGATGGGTAATTCTTCAAGTTAATACAAGATATCTATAAAATACCAACAGCCAACATCAAAGTCAATGGAGAAAAGACAAAAACAATCCCATTGAAAAGGGGACCAGGCAAGGATGCCTCTTGTTCCCGCTTCTATTCATCATCTTACTGGAGATCCTAGCTAACAACATAATGCAAGGAAAGGACATTAGAGGCATTCATGTGGGGGAGGAATGGGTGAAACTACTGGTATTTGCAGATGGCATGATTCTGTACATGGAAAACCCCAAAAGCTCCACAACAGAAATGCTGGCACCAGTAGAGGAATATGGAAGAGTGAAAGGATCCAAGATCAACAAACAGAAATCTATTGGATTGGTATATACATCAGACAAACCCATGTAAGAGCAGTTCAAGAAGGCAGTGACCTTCACAATAGCCAAGGATATCCCTAACCAAAAATACAAAAGATTTGTACAAGGAAAATTACAGAACCCTACTACAAGAAATCAAAAGTGACCCCCACAAATGGAAAAATGTCCCATGCTCATGAATTGGAGGACTCAATATAGTAAAAATGTCAATCCTACCCCAGGCTTTATATAAGTTTAAAACTATACCAATACAAATACCAACAGCCACTTCAAAAAAATGGAAAAACTGACTAACAATTTCATATGGAGACGGAAGAAGCCCAGAATTAGCAGAGAACTCCTTAAGAAGAAAGACAAAGTCAGAGGGCTTGCTTTACCTGACTTTAAGACCTACACTACACAGCCACAGTAGTCAAACCAGCATTGTGCTGGTATAATGACAGATATTCAGACCAATGGAAAAGATAAGAAAACCCAGAAATAAAACCACCAGCATATAGACAACTGATCTTCAATAAGGACGCAAAAAACATCAAATGGGAAGCAGATGCTCTCTTCACCAAGTGGTGCTAGTAAAAATGGATATCTATATGCAGAAAAAATGAAGCAAGATCCTTACCTCATCGCATGCACAAGAACAAACTCAAGGTGGATCACCCACCTCAAAGTAAAACCCCAGACTATTAGGCCATCAAGGAAGGAATAGGGACAAACCTGAGAACCTTGGCACAGAAAATACATGCACTAACCAAATAGGGAAGGACACACATGCAGAAGAAGCCGAAATTGACAACTTGGATATACTAAGGATAAAACATCTGTGTGCATTGAAATACTTCACCAAGAGAGTAGTAAGAGAACCCACACACTAGGAAACGATATTTAGCAATGACACGTCAGACAAAGGGCTTATTACTAAAATGTGCAATAACCTAATAGCCTACAACAAGACAAAAGCAGAGAGCCCTTTGGAAAGGTGGGCAAAAGACCCGAACAGAAGCTTTACCAGGGAGGAAACCCAAATCTCCAATAAACATATGAGAAAATGTTCACGATCATTAGCAATCAGAGAAATGCTAATCAAAACAACTATGAAATACCTCCTAACACTCATGAGGATAGCCCAGTTCAAACAATCAAAGTGCAACAAATATTGGAGAGGATGTGGTGAGATAGGAACTCCCATGCACTGCTGGTGGTCTTGTAGATACATACAGCCACTGTGGAAAGTGATCTGGTGATCTCTAAAGCAAATGGAAATTGAGCTACCCTAAAACCCAGCAATTCCCTATTGGGCATATACCAAGAAGTAAGAAATAGACCTCTACCATCATCTGCGCTCCAATGTTTATTGCACCACAATCGCAAAGATCTGGAAACACCTTAATTGCTATCAATAGACAAGTTAGAAAACTCTGACACATACACACAAGTACTACCCATTCCTAAAATACAGTGATGAACCCATGAAACACATTGTCTCATGGGAAGAGTTGGAGGAAATTATGCTAAGTGAAGTTAGCCAAGAAAAAAAGGACAGGTATAAGATGAGTCCACTGAGACAGGTCCAATCAACAGAGGGGGATCAGAAGAAAAACTATTTAATACATAATTGACAGGTTGAGAGAGAAGCACACATGCAGGGGACAGACCAAGTCCAACGATGTATACAGCATGCCAACATTTTTAAAAAGGTGCGGGGGCGGGGGGGAGAGGGGCAGGGGCCAGGGGGAACAAGAAAATAAACATCAGGAGAAAGACAAAGGCATTGGAGGGAAAAGGGCACTCATCCACCAAGGAGAGCGTACTGTTGTCTCCGTAGGAAAGGAAGAGAGGGGCCAGCCTCAACCTGGTATGCCAAGCCTTGAGGGCAACATACTATCATGAAGTAGTGAACTACCAGAGAGGTCTGTGAGGCTGGGCTGGCCCCTGTCCCAGCTAGGGACCCTCTGCCCAGAAGAATGTGCTACAGAAGACAGCACTAAAGATACACCCCGTGGAGAGTAGCAAGTCTTCCTAGACCACACAGGAGCCAACTAAGAGAGAGGAAGAGAAAGAACAACATCCTGGCCCACTAAGCTTGGAGGACAACACTTCTACTTGGAGCTACCAATGCACAGACAGGACTGTAGGTTCGGCCCCACCACAAGACATGACCCCAGTTCTATCTTACAAATCTGACTTGACCAGAGCAAATACATTGGTACAGATAAGAGCTCTTGACACACAGAACTCAGGAGACATAAACCCCTCAGGACCAATAATGATAGTAGTGATACCATGAGGGTATGGGGAAGGTAGGGGGAGAAAGGGGGAACCAATCACAATGATCAATGTACAACACCCCTCACCTCTAGGAGGACAAACCACAGAAATTCAGGTGAAGAGAGACTGCAGACAGTGTAAAATATGAAAATAAAAACAATTTATAAATTATCAAGTGTTCAGGAAGGTGGGAGAGTACAGGAAGGGAGGTGGGGGTAGATCTGAAACCAAGGGCTCACGTAGAAAGAAAATGTTTTGAAAACGATGATGGCAACATATGTACAAATGTTCTTGATACAATTGATGTATGGATTGTTATAAAAGCTGTCAGAGCCCCCAATAAAATGATATATTAAAATAAAAAATTTTTTAAGTGAATCATGGACTTATCATCTAAATGGAACAGAAACACAGATCAGTGAATAGAATTACAGTAAATGTAAAAAAGGCTAGAACAATATGAAACAACAACAATGTGTTAACTAATGTGTATTTATAGAACATCTAAAATTTACAATGAATCTAAGAAGTGCACATGTTCTTATTCTAAAGATATGAGCGCAAACAGAAAAGTAGTGAGTGAATAAGTATTTTAGCCAATGGCATGCCTAGTAAGTAATAAAGCTGGAGTTAGAGTAGAATAGAAATTTAGGGTAATCTGTGGAGGGAAGATCCTGTCCTAGAGGACAAGGAGAACTGATGACCCTGCTAAATGGACAATAAATATAGGAGTTATTCCGATAAAGAGAAGAGAAGGATATTACAGTCTGAATAATAACATGTACAAAATCAGAAAACCTTAGTTCCCATCAAGAAACTGGCAAAATCTGAGTCTTGTTGATATTTTGGGTTTGTGTGACTGAATAATCGAAATTTAGGATCAGATGAAAATGTGGCGTTGTCAAATCATGAAGGACCTTATTAAAACCAAGATGGAAACTTCTATATATTGAAATATTTACAGACTAGGATTAAGAGATTGGACACTTCAGAAAACAAGACAAATCACCTTGAAAATAGATCGAGGAATTATCTAAATGATATTCCACATGAACATTTGAGACAATTTTAAAAGGCCAAAAATTTTGAGTATAGTTTCAAAGATCTGAGAAACAATACTAAGCATGTTTAATTGGAGTCCAAGAAAGAGAGACAACATTGAAAGGATAAAAAAATGTTTTATAAGATTTTTTAACATTATTATAACATAATAGCAGAAGGTTTTCTAAATGTTATTATTAAATAAACCCACAGATTTAAAAAAATCCTACGAAATCAGAGAAACACAAATGCAATGAAAAGCAGTTTAGGCATATGACAATCAAAGTGATAAAAACTGCTGATAATGAGAAAATATTAAAAGCCACTGGGAAAATAATGACAAGAAAAGTTGCCGACTCCTGAAAAAGAGTTTGGAAGTGACAAGATGACTATGGGGCAGTATGAGAAATTAATTCACAGGGAGGTGCAGGGTAGTGGAGCAGTAGATCCTACATGAACAAATACTACCAAAAATCTGTATAAATTCTGGAGTCAGATATAGTGCAATCAGAACAAATAAAGTAGATGTGTTTACATAAATAAGAAAATAATAATGTATATTTTTTCAAGGAGTTACAAGGCTGGGCGGGGGGAGGGAAAAAGAGAAGCTGATACAAAGGGCTCAAGTAGAAAGTAAATGTTTAGAAATAATGATGGCAACATATGTACAAATCTGCTTGATAAAATCAATGTATGGGTTGTTATAAGAGCGAGTTATAAGAGGCCCCAATAAAGTGATCTTTTAATTAAAAAAAAGAATGTCTACAAACATAGTACTCACATTTATTGAGTATAGTATGGAACAGAATCATTTATGAATTGTTTTATGTAAAGCAAAAATGAATATGTACAGAAAAATATGTTTTCAAAATGATTCTATAACTAAAGAAACACATCAACTCAAATACTCTAGGTCCTTTGGGAAGAGAAGGAAATAGGAAAAGGGCCAGAATAGGAACAGAAAATGAGATACGTATGAAGTGAAAAATGTAGGAAACTGAAAAAAATTGAAATTAAGGTGAAATAATTTGATTAACTCAATTGTGTATCTCAGGTGAGATGACAAAAGGGACAGGGTTGGGAGAGGGGAAAAATCTAAGTGAGATTACACAAGTAGTAAATAGAGACAAAACAAAAGGCATAGAATTCAAAATTAGGAAGAAATTGACCAAAATTAGGAAGAAATTGACCAAAATGTTCATGTTTCCGCATACACGTGTACATGAAAGACTTCTGGTTGGTGGAAGGTAGGTATTTTCTTCTATTTTTAAGATTTTCCTCATTTTTTCTATTGTTCACACCAGGTTTCTATTCTTGTCAAAATCAGAAACAAGAGAGTGAAAACTGTAAAGACCGAACATTTGTGCCTTATGCGTCTAGAGTTCATTTCAACTTTCTGGTTTTTAATGTCATAACATATGAAAGAAACACAGAAATGATTTATAAAAATCAAAGAAACAAAAAGAATGTTGATGGAATTATTAATTCAAATATTTAAGGAAAGCAAAGGCCTAAATAGCTTACATACAGGCTTTCCTAATCTGAAGGGCGGTCCCCACATAAACTTGATCAAGCCTAGTTTTTGCTACACTATTTGTTTCCGTAGCATATAGCAAGCTCAACAACTCCCACCCCCACCCCGTACTCTTTTGGTCAGAAGCTAAATAAGGATGCTTTGGTTCTCTCCTAAAAGGGCATCATCACTGAAAGTTTAAAAGCAGTATCATTACTAAGCCTGCAAAAATGGCCATGCCAATGATGAGATGGAAAAACCCAGACATGTGGCACTTTCTGAAGACATAATAATTTTTTAACGAATAATTCCCTGAAGTCAAGTCTTGGCCATATTTAACTTCCATGAGCTATTTTTAAAACAGACGTTTGAACCTAAATCAGAAAATCCAAATCAGACCTTGGCAATTACGCTGCCGTGGGTCAAAGAATCATAGGCCATTGGCTATCTTGGTATTCCAAGACATTCACAAATGGAGAGCATTTTGTACTAAGAGAAAGAGAGGATCAGTTAAACCCATTTACTGTCAAGTGGTTTTCAAATTCATGGGAAGCCCATATGTTTCAGAATGCATCCGCCCTCCAGGAAGTTTTCCTGGCTCTCAACTTTTGGAATCAGATCATCATGTGTTTCTTTCCAGGCACCTCTGAATGGGTTTGAACAGGTAACATTTCAGTTACCAGCCCAGTGTTTAATTGATTGACTGCCAAAAACTCCAGTGATGTCAACAGCCTGTTAGAGATTTAGGATGAAGGCAACTTTAGCCCGTGACCTCTTCTAATCCGCCTTGCTACAAAATCTACTAGGACTGATCTGGGAGTCAGGCTCCAAGAAATGTTTCCAGTGATAGTATTTCTTTTCTTCCCCCTAGTTGCATGGATATTACATGGTATGTTCATTGAAAAGATGTTAAAAATTTTTCTTTCAGCTATAATTCAATTTCATTAAAAAATTTTTAATTTCCAAGTCAGTAAAGTGGGGACTAACTGTCCCAAATGTGGTTCAGGAGGCAGTGCTGGTGGCCTTCACATGAGCTAGCATTATTTTAACAGAACTAGAGTAAGTCGAAAAGTACTGCCACAAAATTCATATAGACCTTTCTTTAAAAAATATATATGTCCTCCAGGGCGTGGTGCCCCAACAGGCGGGACTGGAAAACACTCTTAAAGGCCAGCGATCCTTGAACTAACTACAAGCTTTTCTTTCTTGGTATGTTTTAATTTGTTCTTTGTCAGTGGCTTGATGTTGTTGCTGTTTTGTTGTACATTGTTGCTTGGTTTTGCTCTGTCTTGTTTTTGTGCAT
>NW_022111310.1:19443910-19446953 GCF_000313985.2 Echinops telfairi
TGTATGGATTGTGATAAGAGTTGTATGAGCCCCTAATAAAATGATTTTTTTTTAAAGGAAAAAAATATATATGCCCTCCATCTAGGCCTAGACACTTTTGAAGGTGGTATTTCTTTCTGTCAAACTTATTCTTGAAGAATTCTGCTCTCCTTGATTTATACAATGCCAAAAGAGCAGATTTGGCATCTCCAGAGGGTAATAATAGTCCTGTTCCTTTTCGATGATCTGCATGTCTTGGGAACTAGAAGTCTATAGGGGAAGATCAGGGCTGAATGCGATGTGGGGGAAGATTTCCCAGTGAACTTCTCATAGGACATACCTTGTCCCCCTGGAAAAGTAGACCCGTGTGTAATCCTCATGGAGAACAACTGGTGCATTTTTCTCACTAAGACATCTTCTATCCTTAAAATGTCTTCATAATCCATCCTGGTATTGTTCAGTTTCCTTTGATAAAAGCTAACAAGATGATCCATGTGGAGTCTCCCCAAAAACAGTCTCCACAACCTTCTGAGTGTCCCAGAAGACACCCTTGGAAGCAACTGTTCTGGGACTTTTTTTTTTTTTTAAGACACCATAACAAGATAATAACAAGAGCATTGCTGAGAGTACTTGTCTGCAGCCAATCACAATGGCAAAGACACGTTTAAACATGCTTTGTTTTGAATAAACCAAGCATGTATGAACTGGAGCCTTAGGAGCAATGCACATTGAGTGGCAATTGTAATCAGTAATATCCTCTTTTTCGATAATACAAAGGAGAAATCTGGAAAGTGGTAACCTTTTCCAAGTCACACAGGTGGGCAGAATTCACATTCTTACAGGCACTCAGTCAGTGATGTCAGCTAGCCACTCACTCAATGGTCATTAAGTCTCTACATTGGGTAAAAACTATCATCAGTAATTGGGAATACCATTTTCATAGACATAGTTAAAGTTTTAGCTGCACCCCAGGATCCTCATTTTATACATGAGGGAACACATACAGAATGTATTATGTAAATCCTATGCTAAACTTTTTACTTACATACTTTCAAAAATATTAAGAACATCCTATGTGCTACATTTATAAAACAGATAAGAGAACTGAATCTGAGAAAATAAAGATACATTGCATTTATTCACAGATTTAGAAAAATTTGGATATAAGCACTGAGCCCAGAGTTGTCTCGTACTCTTGGTGTTGCATGGCCTCCCAGAGAAGGCAGAGGACTTCAAATCAGGGACAGAGGTAGGTTCCAGACGCATTTATGTCAAATATATTTGACTTCCCATCTTAATACATTGATGTTACTTTTTAATTTTATTGAAGCTATCATAGAATGAAATACAATAAGGCCTCAAAAAGTTTAAGGATAAGAGAAATGAAGAGGTAATGAAGTTTCCCACAAACTTTCTGAAGCCCCCTTGCATTCTTTTTAATATCCATGCATGGAAATTTCTCACTGTATACTTTCCACTGGACAGACCATGAAACACATTGTATTGGATAGATGACTTCCAGAAATTTAAAATTTAGTAAAAGATCAAATTCTGTGGACATTCATGTGAAGTCACCAAAAGAGAGTGACTGGATATTGACTCCCACTGGTATCCATAGGATCCTAATGCTGTTCATCTCTAGAAGCATTTATACTGGACATCTTCTGTAAGCAAGGCACTGAGCAGTCTTTGGGGATATAGGAGGGAATAAGATTATTTTTAGTTTCAAAAGGAAGAAACACACATTCACACACACACACACAACCTGAATCCTATGCCTAGTTAGGAGCAAGCCTAACTTTGCCAGCACAACAGAGGGCCCCTAACAAGAAAAAGAGAAACAAAAAAGATTTTTAAAAAGGCGGGGAACCGATCACAAGGATCTACATATAACCCCCTCCCTGGGGGTACCGACAACAGAAAAGTGAGTGAAGGATGATGTCAGACAATGTAAGACATGACAAAATAATAATAATTTATAAATTATCAAGGGTTTATGAGGGATGGGGTGGAAAGGGAGTGGAAAATATGAGGAGCTGATACCAACAACTCAAGTAGAAAACAAATGTTTTGAGAATGATGATGGCAACAAATGTGCTTGACACAATGGTTGTACGTATGGATTGTGATAAGAGTTGTATGAGGTCCCAATAAAATTATTTTTTAAAAAGCCAAAAAAAAAAGTCAGCTAGATCTAGAAAATAGGAAAAACCCTTCAGAAGAAGGACAGTGAGCAAAGAAACACATAGTCATTTTATGATTAGATTGATTAATCGCAAAAGGCAGACTTTTATAGGAGGCTGGTGAAAAATAAGATTGAAAAGATAAGTCAGCGCTTCACTTAAAACAGAAGGCCCTGAAAGTCAGGCTAAGGAGTCAAGATTGACTTCTCTACACTGCAAGGCAAGTCACTGTGATGCATCCAAGAGTAGTCGTCCTGTAATCAGTAATGTCCTGCCTCACTTTCTTTAATACAGAGGAGGAATCTGAGTCTCAGATAGGGAAAAGAACTATCTCCAAGTCCCAGAGGGCGGAGAGCCAAGGACAGAATTCACATTCGTTTTTGTTGTGGGTGTTGTTGATTTGTTAGCTTTATTAATATTTTTTGCTTTCTTAATCGTTTTATTAGGGGCTAATACAACTCTTATCACAATTCATGCATACAGCAATTGTGTAAAGCACATTTGTACATTCATTGCCCTCATCATTCTCAAAACATTTGCACTCCACTTAAGCTTCTGGCATCAGGTCCTCATTTTTTCTCCTCACTCCCTGCTCCCCCCTCCCTCATAAACCCTTGATAATTTTTTAATTATTATTTTGTCATATCTTGCTCGGTCTGACATCTCCCTTCACTCACTTTTCTGTTGTCCATCGCTCAGGGAGGAGGTCACATGTAGATCCTTGTAATCGGTTGCCCCTTTCCAACCCACTTTCCCTCTACGCTACCAGTATCGCCACTCACACCACTGGTCCTGAAGGGATCATCCACCCTAGGTTCCCTGTGTTTCCAGTTCCTGTCTGTACCAGTGTACATCCTCTGGTCTAGCCAGACTTGCAAGGT
>NW_022111310.1:19451000-19581627 GCF_000313985.2 Echinops telfairi
TTGTGTTAATCTTTTCTCCATTGACTACCACGTTAGCTGTTGGTTTTTCATATTTAGCTTGTATTGTCTTGAGGAATTTTCCTTCCGTTCCTATCCTCTCAAGTGTCTTAAACGGGAATTTGTTTTGGATATTGTCGAATAGAATTCACATTTTTACAGTGATTCCATCAGTGATTCAGTCAGCCATTCACTAAACAGTTATTAAGTCTCTACATTGGGTAAAAAACAATAATGTAGGGCACAGTACTGCCCACATGCACTTATATATATTTTTAAAAATCAACCCCATTATCGTCAAATTGATTCTGATGTACAGGGAGGGACCCAGTGCATGAGAGTAGAACTGTCCCCAAACTTTCCAAGCCTGTCAGGCTTTGTGGAAGCAGACAGCCACCTCTTTCTCCTGTGAAATGTCTGGTTGGTTTGAACATCTGAACTTTCAGGGAGCAGTTGAGCTCTCACACCACTGCATCACCAAAGATTTTTCCAATGGTCACAACACATAAAGAAACTCTTATTTATTGAAAACTATTAGTATGTACAGAACGTAGTGATCAGACTTCTCCTGGGTATACAAATCCCTCATTTCTCACTAGAATCTGAATGTGTAAGAACAGGTAACTTGCCTTTTCCATTGCATATTTTTCAGTGCCTGTAACTGTACCTGGCACATAGTGAGAGTTTCACAAATATTTCAATGCCAAGCAAATCATGTTGTTAGTCATGTGCTTTTGTTAGACCCATTGTTTTTCATTTTAAAAAACTGCCATCTAACCGATTCTGGCTCACTGCTACCATATAGGCCAGCGTAGAACTACCCTGTGAGTTCCCAAGACTAAATATTTAGGAAAGTCGAAGCTTCATCCTTTTCCTGCAGAACTGGTCATTTTCAAACTGCTGGCCATGTAGTTACCACTCCAACATGTCATCACAATCCATTGTAGCCACAGGGCTATTGTCTTTCATTAGGTAAGATCAAGTAATTTGCTGAGTCCCAGTCCAATAACCTTCCCTTGGACACTTTACTGCCCCTGGATAGTTCTTGAAACAGCCACAAATGTAATCCCATTTCCAGAGACCTTAATCTTTCTTACCAAGGTCCTGACACTATCCCCAGATGTGCCTGGAGCCAAACGTGTGTTCCAGAAGCCTTTTCTAAGCAAGAAGGAACTCTCTCAGAGAACGACTTTGTAAGTGGTACTCATCCTGAACCCCAGGGACCTCAAGTAGCAGCTCCATCTGGAGACAGGATGGCTGAGTCCTGTGGGAGCACATGCCGAGAACCCTGGAAGACAGCTACTTGTGCAACCAAGGATGGAAACAGGCCCCACCTCCAAAGATTGTGAGCTTGATTTGGAGATAGAGATGACAGCTCACCCAAAGCCCAGGCAGCACGACTGTAAATGTGTGCACATGCTACTACTTAAATTCTCTACAAGTTTCATAAGGAACTCACGCTGTTTACAAGATTCCAACACTCCATGGAGACCTCTCCATGTTTTCCCCCAACAATTCTAACTTCTCATTCTATGAAACCAGACAGTTGCTATTGAATCAATTTTGACTCCTGACAACTCCATGTATGTCAGAATAGAACTGTATTCCATAGAGTTTTCTTTTTATTTTTTTTAAAGAAATCATTTTATTTTGGGGGCTTACAGCTCTTATATTAGTCCATACATCAATTATATCAAGCACATTTGTACATAATGTTGCCATCATTACCAAAACATTTTCTTTCTACTTGAGCCCTTGGAATCAGCTCATCTGATTTCCCTATACACACACACCCCTGTGAATCCTTCATAATTTATAAACTATTTTTATTTTCATGTTTTATTCCATCTGCTGTGTCTGTACACGCATGTTCTTGTTGTTCTTCTCCCTGGGGGTTGGGGTAGGGGAAGGTTGTACATCAATCCTTTCAATAGGTTCCCCCTTTCTCCCTTTTACTCCCCCACCTTCACCTTACCTTCATGGTATCGCTACTCCCATTATTGATCCTGAGGGTTGATCTGTCCTGAATTCTGTGTGCTAAAAGCTCTTTTCTGTACCAATGTACATACTCTGGTCTAGTTAGATATGTAAGATAGAATTAGGGTCATGACAGTTGGAAGGAGGAAACTTACTCCCTCCCTGGTGATGGACAACAGAAAAGTGGGTGAAGGGAGACATTGGTCAGTGTAAGACATGAAAAAAATAATAATTTATAAATTATCGGGTTCGTGATGGGGGTGGGGGCAGGGAGGGCAAAAATGAGGAGCTTAAACCAAGGACTCAAATAGAAAAAAGATGTTTTGAAAAGGATGATGGCAACAAATGTACAAAATGCTTGATACAATGGGTGCATGTATGTATTGTGAAAAGAGCTGTATGAGTCCCCAATAAAATGAATTTGTTTTAAAGAGAGTAGAGAGTCGTGTGTTTCATCAGTACTATACCGCATACTGGCTGGCTTTTTCGCTTCCTTATGACCCTTCTGTTGTCTGCAGATGGGCTTTGAGTCTCCACTCTACGTTCCCCTTGTTCCCATTGAAATGGGTATTTTGTATCTTCTGATGCCTGATACCTAATACCTGATCCCATCCACACCTCGAGGTACATGAGTTGAGGTGCTTCTTCCATGTGGGTTTTGTTGCTTCTCAGCTAGGTGGCCACTTATTTACCTTCAAGCCTTTAAGACCCAAGATGCTATATCTTTTAATAGCTGGGCACCATCAGCTTTCTTCAGCACATTTGCTTATGCACCCATTTTATCTTCAGAGATCGTGTTGGGAAAGTGAGCATCACAGAATGCCAGGTTATTAGAACAAAGTGTTCTTGCATTGAAGAAGGACTCGAAGAGAGGCTCAATATCCACCTACTACCTTAATGCTTAGCCTATAAACATATATAAACATAGACCTATATCCCTATCATTATGTATTAATATTTGCATATGTACATGCCTATGTTTATACCTCTATAAATGTCTTTTGCCTCTTAGTTCTTTCCTCTATTTTCTTTTACTTCCCACCTGTTCCACTATCATTTTCGACCTTCATTCGGCTCTCTGTACTTCTTCTTGGCTACATTGCCCTTGATCGAGCCCCACCAGGCATTCCATGCCCTCCTGACCATTGATTTTTGATATCTTGTTGTTCCCTTGTCCCTGGATTTGTTGACTCCTCCCTCCCTTTCCCCATCTCCTCCTCTCCCCTGACCCCTAGAACTGTTGGTCCCATTGTTTTCTCCTCAGGATCGTTTATCCTGTCTATTTTATATAAATAGACACAAAGAAAAGAAAAAAAAAGCCTATGAATAGTTTCAGGTCTGTCTATTGACCTTTATGAATGTTTTCCAATTGGGTCTGATGCAGTGCTAAGCCCTGCCCACTGAAGTCTGAAGTCTATTTACAGAATTCCTTGGGGACTTTGTTGCTGAGCTCCCTTTGTGTTACATTGGTATGGGGAGGGAGGGGCAGACTGGACAGGATTTCTGCACTGTGCCTCTGGTGCTGTCCCCTGTAGCGCTGTGGGTCAGTAAGGGACATGGTGTCTCACTGTGAGGCTGACCCTAAGGTCCTCTCTGCATTGGCTGCTCTTAACAGGAATGTTGGCCTCAAAGCTTGGTGGGCCAGGATGCTGTTCTCTCTCTCTGTTCTTTTCTTCTTTTTCTTCTTCTTCATCCCTCTCCCTCTCCCTCTTCCTTTTTCTTCTCTCTACTTTCCTCCTCTCTCTGTCTCTTTGTCTCTCTGCCCCTCTTAGTTTGCTCCCTTGTGGTCTGGGCAGACCCACGTTCTCCACTGACTGTATCTTCAGTCCTGTCCTCTGCAGTGCATCCTTCTGGGAAAGGGGTTGACGTAGCTTGGATTGGAGCTGGCCCCACAGACCTCTCTGTAAATTCACTACTCCATGCTGGTATGTTGCCCTTAAGGCTTGGCGTACCAGGTTTACATCTGGCCCCTCTCTCCCTTTTCTGTGGAGACCTAAACCCATGGGGTTTTTAATAGCTGGTTCTGCCAGACTTTTCTTTCATGCCACCTCTGGGTTAACCCTAACTTCAACCCCTGATGAGTGCTTTAACTTTTTGTCCCCAAAATTATAAAAATGCATTTAGGAGATTGTGAAATCATGGGATCATAAATTTTGGAAGAATCTGAAATGTCACTGAGCCCAATACTCCATTTAATGGAGGGGGAAAATCTTTTTTAAAAAGTTCTTAAATGCTTCTTCCCCCCACCCCACTAGCATGATCCAAATTCTACCTTACAAATCCGGCTAGACCAGCAGATGTACACTGGTACAGATAGGAACTGGAAACACAGGGAATCTAGGATGGATGAACCCCCCAGGACCAGTGCTGAGCGTGGCAATACTGGGAGGGTGGAGGGAAGGTGAGGGAGAAAGTGGAAATCAATTACAAGGATCTACATATAACCTCCTCTCTGGGGCACAGACAACAGAAAAGTGGGTGAAGAGAGATGTAAGACAGTGTAAGATATGACAAAATAATAATAATTTATAAATTATCAAGGGTTCGTGAGAGAGGGGAGAGTGGGGAGGGAGGGGGAAAATGAAGAGCTGCTACCAAGGGCTCAAGTAGACAGTAAATGTTTTGAGAATGATGATGGCAACAAATGTACAAATATGCTTGACACAATGGATGGATGGATGGATGGATTGTGATAAGCATTGTACGAGCCCCCAACAAAATGATCTTTTTAACTGTCTAAAATGTCTAAAGTGAAGTGGACAAAATTGATTGTTTATTAATGAGATGTTTGTAGTTGGGTCTCAACAGACAGAGGAGGCACGCCTCAGAAAACTGAGCAGCTCAAAACACATAGCTCGATTTCCTCGACCTACAGATATGCAGAGACTGAGCAGGTAGAAGATGGGTACCAGGGGTAATTGATAAACAAGGATTGACATAGCAAAGTTTCACTTTGTACTTTGAGCCGGTTGGTGAGTGACTACTTTACAAAGTAATGGGCAAGCGGCTTTATAAAGAAATGAGAAATTTACATTATTCAAGGATCAAATGGATATAGACGTTTTCCCTGGGAAGTGGAAGCCTTTGTCAACTGTACTTTATTTGCATGATGCCCCTATAACTCTTTACAGTCTCGTATGCTAACAATTACTTGGGAATGCATGACCTAACTGACAGTGTGCACGCTTCTTGAGAGAAGGGACTAATAGTTCACAGAGAAACTTACGTAAACCTGAGTTACGAACAAGGAGCCCTGATGATGTCACAGTTAAGTTATCTGATACTAAATGGTTAAGAGTTTAAATCTACCCAACAAACTCTCTGGAGAAAGACCTGATGATCTGTAATCTGTAAAACTTACATCTCAGAAAATCCTAAGGAATGGCTCTCTTCTGTATGGTAGGGTCACTGAGAGGTGGAATCCCCTTGATGGAACCCAAGAGCAAAATGCTTTGGTTACTGCTCTGGCTCCTTCCTTGGTGGTCAACAGACGCTTCATGATGCTACAAAGGATAGCTGTGGAGTTTCTTTTGCTGTGGAGATTGTAGCTTCAGGTCAGGCTCCAAGGAGCAAAAGATGACAAGGAAGGCATTTTATCACAATCTTCCAGTCCCAACAGGAACACTATTCTCAAAGGGAATCTAATGACAGAGCCCACCAGATAAAGAAGAGTGTCCATTCATTTGACATGTATCTATGTGTCAGAGCTGTTAGATGGGCCAAGGATAGGGATGGGAGAAATGACTGACTTATGGTGTCTCCATAAGTGAATACAGTAAGCACAGATGATTGAAAAAATCAGTAAGTAAAATGTGTAGCGAATTGAGTGGGGAGTATGTTAATAGCAAAATAAAACCATAGAGGGAGAAAAGGATTGGATGATCATATTAAATTGGCCAGTCAGGCTGGACCTCCCTGGGAAGGTATCGTTTGAGCACAGACCTAAGCAAATGAGAGAAGGTTCCAGGAAATGGTCACTCTCAGCTCTAGTAAATAGACAGACCTTGCAGTGAGCATATGCATGATCTACGAGAGGATCGGCAAGGAGGCCCAGCCATTGGCATGGAGGGATGAGAAAACCAACCAGCTGCCATTGAGTCTGTTGTGACTCTGCTCCCTGAGGCTTTCAAGGCTGTACATTATCATGGGAGGTGATAGCCTCCGCGTTCTCCTGAGCAATGGTTGATATGTTTGAACTGCTGACTTGCAGTTAGCAGCCTAATGTGTAACCCACAACATCCCCAAAACCCCAAGGAGAAATAAAATCCAGGCTTTGATACCATTTGGATAGTCTGAACCATCATCTGGGCCACTCTCAGCCAGGCAGCAATATAGTTACTTGCGATTCAAGATTTAGTCAACACAGAGTCTATATAATGTAACAGATGTGAACTCTTCTGTCGCTTTGTGGTGTCTTTCTCAGTTCCACCAAAACAAATCCTTACTCATCTTTTATATCATTTTTATGTATCTATGACTCATTTAAAAAAATCATTTTATGTATCTATGACTATTTAAGCTTTTCTCATCTCCTTCTTTCTGAGTGTCTTCCTTGGTCAATCAAGGACCTGATTTGGGATTCGCACACTCTGAGATTCTGAGTACACGTCTACCAGCCACCAGCCAGGTAAACCCGAGCGAACCAGTTCCTGTTTAACCTCCAATTCCATCACACTACACTGGAGAGAATGCTATCTCTTCACAATGTCACCTGAGAAATATATGATAATATATTGGTGGGCTGTAAGATTGCACATAGCTGGATTTATATGATTTTATCTTTGTCTCATTGAATGAGAGCTTGAGATCAAGGATCATAGTTTTTCAGTTCTGTGAGCATCCCATATTTCCAGCATAATAAGCTACTCAATGAGAACTTTTGGTCCAACTGAAATTGGTAAAGAAACAATTCCAAGTTTGTGGTTTCAAACTCTTTCGGAGCCACAGACGGACTGTCATTGAGCTGGTGGAGACTCACAGCAACCCTATAGGACAGCGGTTCTCAACCTGTGGGTCAAGACCCTTTCACAGGGGTCACCCAATTCATAACAGTAGCAAAATGACAGTGATGAAGTAGCAATGAAAATAATTTTATGGTTGTGGGGTCACCACAACATGAGGAACTGTATGAAAGGATCACAGCATCAGGAAGGTTGAGAAGCACTGCTCTAGGAGAAAGTATAGAATTTCCCTCTGGGTTTCTGAGACTGTCACTCTTTATGGATAAATAAAAGCGCTATGGTTCTCCCTTTTGGAACCCAGCAAGCCACAAATAAATAATAAGCATCGGAAAATAAATCACCAACTTAACTGCCTGCCTTGTTCTGAACTATGTGTCTGACGTGAAACACTGTGCCTCCCTCTCTTAAAAATGAAATATGAACCATTGAGTGTGATTATTTCTTTTCCCTTTTAAAGACTTAGCAGTGGTTGTAGAAATAATTTAATATACTGCAGTGCATTTCCCCTGCAATTGCGCCAATTCTGATTACACGTTTCCAGATGCTGCTGTTTGTTGTGGTTCTTCCACTACTACCTGGCCAAGGAGACTGAATGGCTCTTCTCTGAATAGTTCCCGCCAGGAACACTCAGTGGACAGTGCTGTGGGTTAGCCACAAGCACCTGGCTGATTGTTCACACTGGGTTCAGGGTTCTGGAGCCCCACACTCAGCATTGGTACCTTACGATTTAGAGCCACGAGATGGAGCACAAAGTTGAACAGGCCAAGATAGGACAGCAGGCAGTAAGACGAAAGCAGATTTAATAAAAATACCTAATTCCTTTCCACTACGTTTTTGTTAGATATTTCATGGGAAGTGCCATTTGGGAGATGCACAGAGCCAACTTGGGAGCAGGCCAACCACAAACAGTGAGTTGAAGACCTGCACAGACTGGCTCCTGGTCTGTGCTCAGAAACCTGAGCAGCGGAGGTCTTCTCCCCACATACTCCAGCCTACAGATTCGGTGCATGTTTACAGGCTTGTAGGGCATTAGAGGGAATTCGGGGTTGATCAAAGAACAAGATTGGCCCAGGAGATAGAAGCATTGCATATCATCTATTTATCGGGGCAGAAGCATTAACAACTCCTCTCAGGGCGTGGTCCCCCATGAAACAAGATATTTCTCCTTTCTTGTCCTCATTGTTAGCTCCCCATTTCTCCCCAACCTCTGCTGCCATATTGCTAGGAAGCTATTAATCCAGTTACTGTCTGTATAGATATATCAATCCTGGATTTCGTATACAGAAAATCATACAAAACCAAACCAAATCAAGCAAAACAAACAGCAACAATGACAAAAGAGAACAGAGAAATATCTCATTGGAAGAAAGCAGAAAATATTTTAAAATGGCTAGCCCTACTCTTTTGTCAGGCATCTTGATGACGTTGTTGGTGTCTCCAACAACAGTGTGATAAGGAGAGAATTGACCCTACATTTGCAGAGAACCATCCGGGGCCCTAATTTGCTGTAGCCCTTAATGTCTTCTGGCTATGTGATTTTATTCAAGTTGCTCACTTCTCTGAGCCTCACATTCCACCAGTATAAGATTAAAGAAGAAGCGAGTGAGTGTATCTGAATCTGTTTGGGTATTTTGGCACCCCACTCTCCACCTTATTTTTCGATTTTGCAAAAAGGCCGTACCCTATCCTCCAGTCAGCATCCATACCAAGAGAAAAGAAGGAGCCCAAGGGAACTTCCAAGGGATAATCCAACAGAATGAAACTTCTATCTTCTCTTCTAACTATTCTCTAACCCAAAGGAGTTTAAGTCACAGTCCTTGCCATATTTCTAAGTAAACAGAAGCTACAGGACTGAATCCAAAGTTGCACTTTCTTCTACTTTTGTTTTTGCCCTTGCTGGTGTGTCTAGAGATGGGACTGGGGTACAGATAGATCCATTACATTCTGTACCTTCTATTGATCAGATATCATCTCTTTGACAAGTGTATTCATAATGCCTCTAGTCTGTCTTAGATTCCAACTCAAACGTATATGCTAAGGCTGAAACCAATGCCTAGGAGGCCTATCCGTCTAGGAAAGAGCTCCATGAAGTCTGTGGGAAGTTTTCCTGATCTTTCCATTTTATTTTGCCATGATATTCAAAATTCCTCATATGCTCTCCTGGCCCTCTCCCTTCAATGACAGAAAAATCACAATCATGTTACTACTCAAAATGATAAAAGCAAAACACAATTATGTATTAAGTAATCATTAGGAACAAAACAGGGCATGCCCAAACATTTGCTCTTCACAATTCCTGGATAGGCTTTATTTCTGCCACTTTGTGGTTGTTGAGGACCGTGGGCTGTGCAGTGGTTAAGCATTCTGCTTAACAACAGGAAGGCTGGCTGTTTGAATCCTCTGGGAGTAAGAATTGCCATCTACTCTCATAGATCCTTGGAAGACCTCATAGACAATTCTACAGTTTTTTGCTTTGAGGGACAAGCCACTGGTTGGCAATGGATTATTATTCCGTGCCATTGAGTCTGAGGTCATAGAAACACTGTTGGACAGAACAGCTCTGTCCCACAGGGTTTTCGTGGTTGTCAGTCTTTACGGGATCAGATAACCTCATGTTTTCTCCCCTAAAAGAAGCTGTTGAGTCTGAACTTCTAACCTTTTGAGTGACCATCAACGATTTCACCATCTTATCACTGGGGCTCCTTTGCCCCCACTTTACAGATTGTAAATTGAGGTAGAAGAAAGCAAGACGATGAAGTTACTGTTAGGTGGCTGAGGATGGCCTTGCATTTATCTCAGTTTTCTATCCTGCTCTGAAGCCCTATAATTAAATTCCTGTGGAACCAGTGACTTCATGTCTCTGTTGCTCATATTGCTGTTACCTCATGGAGGCAGAGCTCACTTTTACAGCACAGATACACTTATCCTAAGGGCAGATTCCATATACATAGAATCTTACCATGCCCAGTACATGGCAGGAACTCAAGGAACAGTAGTTTTAATTGTGTCATTTAATCATTAAAATGGATTTACGGAAAATATGTTGAGCTGTTAAGAATTTTCTCAAGGTCACTTAAAAAGACCCCACTATCCTCTAGTTAATTACAACTCATCGTGATGCTGAAATAGAATTTCTGAGACTGTAAATCTTTAGGGGGGGGAGCAGGGACAGCCTTCTCTTTTTCCCTCAGAATGACTGGTAGGTTTGACCCACAGACCTTGCAGTTAGCAGCCCTGTGCTGATCCCATCAGGGTTTCTTCAATGTCGCACAGCTAACGTGACGATCAAAGCTGACATTCAAGCAGATGTAAGACTCTAAATTCCAGAACACTCTGTTGTCAGGATACTATCTGTATAAACCTCAGGCTTTTTTTTTTAATTTTGTGGAGAAGATATTAAGTGGCGATGAGTGTATGCCACCGATAGTTCTGAGTAAAAATAGCTCAGGTCTAGAGGTTTCTCTTGTGTCTTGTAGATGGGATCAGGGCGAGGATCAATGTGCAAGGTGGTGGAAGAGTTGCTGGCTAAGAATCTCTTTGCTTCCACTGGAAAGGCTGCTCTCTTTTAAGTACATATTGATTACAGCCCAAAGATCTCATTTCTCCTCTGAGAAAGGCACCTTAATTACAATAGATTCGCAGTTAAGCTTCATGGTTCAGCTTCCTGCCATCCTGTGCCCCCACCCTCTTTTTAGTATGCAGATCAGAATAATGCATAGAATCAGTCTTTACAATGATGAGCTGCTAGCAAAATACATTAACAATGTCATCATTGTGGTAGCACTGTGACTTTAGTGACTCAGAGCCATTTTCTTTGACAGGCTTAATCTTAAAGCCTAACTTTAAAAGCACATCTACAATTAGGTAACAACAACAATGCTAATAATAACAACAACAATCAGCTTTAAATGCTTGCTATGCGTCCATGGACCCCTTCTAAAACACCTGTACACGTTATTCCTTTAAATCTAATGACTATTCCTATGACAGGAATTTCCATTGACAGAAGTTAGGGGATATGACCAGGGTGAAGCCATTAGTGACGAATAATATAGAATCTTTCTAAATTCTTCATTATTAACAGATACTGATTCTGATAGTGAACAGGAGGAAAATGATTCGAACTCTAGAAGGTACATAAGGTATAGATCAGGGCTCAAAGGAGCTAACCCCACAAGAGTTAAAAAAAAATTCATGTAAGCAACTTTCTTGACTTTTATGTTTGTGTGATTGATTTTCAAACAGTTAAAAGAATTTTAAGTGACCTCTGTAGAGGTCATAGAATTAGGGGAATTAAGTAGCACAGATCAACTGAAATGCTGGTTTCATTTTGTGACAGTTACGTTTCTTTGTCGATTTCCCGGGCCAGGATTCTTGGTGGTTTGGGATAAAGACTTAGTGCTTGCCCATGGTGAGAGCTGCTCAGAGGTTGGGCCTACTCCCAAGATAAGTAGACACTGTGCGAAAGCCTTCTTGCGTTTTACTGGCTCTGGATCCTGTCTCTGGCTTGTTTATCTCTGCTCTTTAGACTTGAGTCAATGAATCTGCTGCTTCTGAGAGTCATCATACCTGCTAACCTCAGATTTCATTGCCTCTGCAGCCACAAGCCTGTTGCCTTTCTATAATGTTAGGGTCATCAGCCTCGCAGCTACCTGAATGAGAAGCCCCCAGCCTGACATCTGACTTGAAACGTGCTAACTTTTACAATGATGTGAGCCATTTTCTTGATATATATAGGATTCACTTGTTTTGCTTCTCTAGAGAAATCAGTCCTAAAACACACCCAGATGTCATCTCATAGTTAATCCTTCAAGCTCATTTTTTAAATGTGACCATGTGGTATCTGTTGAAGTAGTTTACTCACATAAAGACATTGTAGCATACTCAACTGAAACTCAGAGACGATAACTCTTTATAGGAGCAGAAAGCCTCATCTCTCTCCTATATAACTGCTATAAACCATGGTGTGTGTGTGTGTGTGTGTGTGTGTGTGTGTGTGTGTGTGTGTGTGTGTGTTTGGTCTTGAACTGCTGACCTTGTAATTAGCAGCCCAACTTGTAACCCATTATACCACCAGGACTCCTCATCATAGCATAACTGGTTTAAATGAATGTATTGCCTCTGGCCACATAGTTCATATGTAGAAGAATCAGAAAACAAATCTTTGTCTTTCTCTCCAAGCACAGGACTCTTTTACAGTTTGAAGAATATTAAGTGTCTTGGACCAAAATCAAGGCACCAAGGTGGTGCTGTGGGTTAGGTATTGGGCTGATAACTGGAATATTGGTGTTTCAAACTCACCGTGTGTTCTTTGTCTGCTCAAGTAAAGATTTAGTCTCAGAAACCCTTTGTAGGGATGCTATGAGTTGGAATTGACTCAGTTAAAGAGTTGTTTGATAGCAGAGTCAATGCTATTGTTACAGATAATGAAATAAATTCAGACAGAGCAAAAGGGTGCTTTGGATAATTCATTTAAAAAAAAGTAAAACACCATTCAAAGACTTTCAGGAGTAGCTGAACGCTTTGTCAAAAGACCAATATTTAGAAACGATGTGTTTCAAGAACTGATATTAAGTAGTTCCTCCTGGACAAGGGCAAATAATCCAGAATTCTCTTTCCTCGTGAAGACTCACAGAAGATATGAAAATCAAGGACACAATGAAAGTCTTGCTCAATTTTCTGTATAAGCTTCTCAGACCCCCTGCAGAATCCTTTCAGAATACTAAGGCTGAGTGTGAGTAGGAATTGAAACCACACTAGGTATGCACAGCTCCCCAATTTCTAAATCAACATGCATTCCAAGTCCTAGGCAAAGCAGATGTCTGAGATGTTATTTGCACTACATATTGGTTTTTTTTGTTTTTGTTTTTGTTTCTTCTCTTTTATAAATTCCACCCTAGGATGAAACGTTCCCGTTGTGGAAACATAGGAGTCCAGTTTCCCCCAGTGACTTCCAGTGACATACTAAAACAAGATGAGGGCTGGCCCCGAGCTTCCTCAGGGAAGCTCATTTGGGATGTCAGTTCCAGGCTCCTTTGAAACTTAGAATCCTTGCATGTATGTTTTTTATTCGACCCTGGTGATTTTTGCCAGACTGAATCCACTATTGTGGTTTCTATAGAAAAAGAAGGCTGCTGGCATAAAATGGCATGCTCTGTGTAGCTTGTGTTCTGTGTAGAGAGTCGGACCATGAAGAGCGACATAACACAATCGGACTGCTCCATCTGGGGGTTACCTTTGGTGGAGGGTGAGCCAGGCATTGTGAATCGGTAGAGAGACAAAGACAGGAAAACTTGCCACACCTTTCACTATCTTCTCCACTGGTCTCACAGTCTGTTTGGTGACTGACAGTGCAAGCCTCCTCGTTCCTCACGGAGCACAGGTAAACCTGGGCCTCAGGTCTTTTGTACTGGCTGTTGGCTTAGAGGGGGAGCTTCGTGGTATAGTGGGTATGTGTTTGTTTACTAACTGTAAGGTCAGCAGTTAAAACCATCAGTCCCTCTCAGGGAGAAAGATGGGACTTTCTTCTCCCGTAAAGAGTTTGTCTCAGAAACTCACAGGGGCAGTTCAATCCTGTCCTGTCGGGTCACTAGGAGTCAGCACAGTGAGGCAGTGAGGTTTTTGTTTGTTTCTTTGCTTAAGAGTGCTTTATTCTAAGTGCTTTTCTACAATGCTCATTCATATGCCATCTTCCCAAAGATCTTCTTTTAAAACACAACTTATATCTTCTTTCACATCCGCCTTATCCTTCATACACTGGCTTACCTTCTTGCTTTTTCCCACAGCACTTATCGCTTTCTCACAACCTTATTTATGTAGAGCTCCTTTTAACATCGTTCGTGTACTTTGTAAAGATGGTTAGTGAGTACAACTTGTGTTGGATACTGCCATGGCGATGCAAAGACTCTTCTTCATGGAGGCTCCCTACCCTGGGATTGTTGATCACGGTCAGCTTTCTGAGGAGCTGAGGTGGCCTAGTGGTTATGCGTTGGACAGAAAGCCTTGTGATTGGCTGTCCGAAACCACCAGCAATCCCATAGGAGACAGACTGAGCTTTCTGCTCATGCGAACAGTTATCGTCTTGGAAGCCCACAAAGGGGGTCGCGATGAGTCAACATTTGGTTTGGGTCATTAGCTCTCCTGAGGCCCGCTGGTGCTGTGGGGGGTTCCTAGATACTAAACAAGCTCTAAACCACCCACTGCTCTTCACAAGAAAGACAAGACTTCCTCTTCCTGTAAAGATTTACAGTCTCAGAAACCTACAGGGGCAGTTCAACTATGTCCTATAGGATCACTATGAGTCAGAATCAACTCAATGGCAGTGAGTTTTCTTAGCTCTCTTGGCATTGCGCATGGCTGAAGAGATAGCTCATCCACAGTCACACTTCTCCCAAGGGACAACAGTCATTCTTCAGTGTGGAGCTTTGAAAGGCCTGGCCCTCTTGTCTTCACAGAGAACAACACTGAAGGATGATCCAAGCGCTAGAGATTCCAAATTCTCCCTCTGCCCAGTTCCATTTCCTTCACTGTTTCCAACGTGTATTCCCTAAGAATGTTATTGCTTAATTGATAGAGTTTCTGTTTCAAGTGAGGAAAATATTTCATAAATAAATATTGGAGTAATTTGGGAGCGAAATCTATTCTTGTTCTTAGACTGAAACTCAGAAATTATCCATAATTGATTCTAATATTCTGATACAAATGTCCATGAACCACTTTTGAGAAACAGGGTCCTGAGGAAGATAGAAAATACACCTTGTTTGATCTATGCTTAGAGTGCCAGGTACCGAGGTTGACTGGGAAAACATTTGTTTTAAATCCATGGAAGAGAGTCCATACCGATGGACAGTAGTTTATAATGGTTAGAGATGTGTACTCTACAGAGACTGATGAGACTACAATTTACCTCTATATTTTCACTGGGAAGCTCTCCTTGGTTTCATGGCAACACAATAAGAATAACACATTTTTGTCTAAATTTTTTAACTTTTATATATTTTTATTTGAAGTTTTGCATATTCATGTTAAAGTACAATATATCATATATATAATTTTTATCAAAAATTGCTTATCAAACAGTTTATAGCCATAAAATAAGCCACCTTAGAGATAGATTTCAGTGAAAAATGTCTGGTATTAATTGACACAAATGAATTCATTTAACTTAGACTTTTTGCCTTTTTCAAAAAATTCTTTTATTAGGGGCTCATAGGACTCTTATCACAATCCATACACTCATCAATTGTGTAAAGCACATTTGTACATTCATTGCCCTCATCATTCTCTAATCCACTCCTTCATTCATTCAATAAAATTTACTAAATAGAATGTGTTACCCTAGTGAGCCATAAGGAACTTTATGTTAAATCTTAAAATGCTTGTACATCCAGTTATGGGAAGGCTGAAGCCTTGTTCCATACACCTTTCAGTATTTGCTGTTAGTTGCCGTTTGGTCTACCAGGACATGGGATGGCCCCATGTGTGCAGTGTAGACCTGCTCCAGAGGACGAGCAAAGCTGTGACATTTTGGCAGCGTTCAAACTGCCATCTTTGAGCTAGTAGTTGAAAGTTTAACTGTCTGTACAACCAAGTGACTCCTTTTCCATATTGAAGAATTGCTTAATTAAAAATCCCCAATGGCAATGAGCAAATTGTCACCCCCAGGTGGTAATCACTCTTTGTGATAGCAAGGACAGTGTAGTGGGCGTCATTCTAATTTACCAACATTCACAAATCTAAGACATGGCAGTGCTGTAAAAGTCTACTCTCCTTTGCCTGATTTAAATGTACCAATTTTGAATCTGAAGAATTTTAGAATCATCAATCAGACTGGTCCCTACCGGCATCATTTGGGGTTTCGAGGAAAACCTCTGGTATGTGTCATGGTGTAGAAAGTGTTTGAACAAGGAGAAGGGGTAAATCTTTGAAGAAATTATAATCATTTAGAAAGGATTCAAAGACATATAACATCATGTGGTGTAACCAGGAAATTGCATAATAGGTTGTACAAAATGCCAGCTAGTTGACAGGTGGGGTGGCTTCCTCCCCTTAGCCACCAGAGGCCCACAGCATGAGGCCCCGCCCAGCTGTCTTTCCCATGGAGCACAGACAAAGCCACAGAATCCTTTTGGAAGCATTGACTCCAGACATCCCCTACCAATTATAACTGGTATGAAAGATATTTTCTAGCTTCCATTCAAATTCGACTATGTTGGATGTGCAAATGTGGCACTGTGGGATTTCTGTTCCATTCTTCTATCAACTGGTTTTCCTCCACTGTGATAAGTCTCTGGACTTTGATTGGTCACTTTTTCTCATCGATTATTGAATATATTGATGCAGCTGTTTATGAAAATCAACTGTGACGGAATACCCAAATGACCATTGAGAAAAGAAAATGAGCCAAGTCTAAAGTAACTAGAGATGGACAGGACTTCATTTGACATAAGGATCCCTGGTGGCACTTTGGGTGAGGTGTTAGGCTGCTAACCACAAGACTGAGGATGCAAACTCATCAGCCGCTGCTCAGAAGAAAGAGGAAGCCAGCTGTGCTTAAGATTTACAGTCTAAGAAACCCCCTAGGGTCCCGGCGAGGGTGTAACCAAGAAAGGCTAGGGTGGCAGTGAGTTATACTTGGCATGACTCCTGCCTTTCTTGAGCTTGTGCATTCTCTGTCCCTAATGCCAGCACCCACCTGCAACGTACTTTTTGCTTATTTTGAACTTTCTTTCATTTTCTTGAATGTTCTTTTCTTTATCATGTTCTTTCTTCTTCTTCTTCTTCTTTTAAATAAATTCCCTTTTGTCTGGTCAAAGGTAGTACCCCTTTCCCTCTATCTTCATCTACTTCTCACCGAATCATAGGTTTCTTGTCCCTCCACCACTCCAGTGATCGCAGCTCACAGTGTAGCTTAAGCAGTCATTCCTGTAGGGCTTTTCTTGGTGAAATGACTCTCCTTACTCTCCACTGAGTTGTTTCCTTGGTTTTTCTGCAGGTGACTTTAAGTACTCGTAACTATACTTCTAGATCTCTCTTCGTGCTATTGTGTTTAGCACGGTTTCAGCATAGAGGACATGCTCAATAGATACTTTTAAGTTTGCAGATATAACAGTAAGCATTTGTTAATGATACTGAGCATGAGGATTATGCCCCCCTTGTTTTTGTATGAGTCCCTTTTCTGTTGTTCTCCATTTTACTGCATATTTTAGATGAGAAATATATTTTGTACTAAAATTACATAGTTTTTGGAATAGGGGAAATTTTTAAAAATATGTGCATTCTCATGTATAACAAAGAGACTTCATTATCCCATTATTATATCCTGAGTATTATTTTATGTTAGAAAAATGGAGAAATAAAGGAGAGAATGGTATCATCTCTGCCGGTCTTGCTGTCGAGACAGACATAACATAGCTGAGTAAATAACTGTGACATGAGTGCTAATCTTTGGTTATGTAACATGAATAATGATTACTAATTGGCCTGCTAACTGCAAGGTCAGCACCTGAATTCCACAAGTTGCTCCTTAGAAGAAAAATGGGGCCAACTCTTCTTATAAAGATTTACAGTCATTTTAGGGAACCTCCAGACCTGGTTGAGATAGTTAATTGTGCCAACCTGGCCGATAAACACATGTGGGATTAACTGAAGGGTGGAGAGATAAATGGCATGGTGAGCCTCACCTTTCTGGTTCTCGGGTCTCTTGCTCTCTGATGATCGGACCAGGGTGCAGCTGCCTTAGCCAGGTCCCTGCTTCAGCTAACAAGGATCACTTCCTGCAAGACGTCCCTGAGGAGAAGTCCAACGGACCTAACCCGATGCAATCCTGGTTGCTGGAGCAGCCATGTGGAGACCCCTGCCAGCACTGAGATATTTACACATTCACTGATTCAGCTATCCTCCTGCAGTAGGCATCATTGCGTGTATTTTGTGAACTTGAGGAGGACTGTGTGGATCAGTGTCAGACATATGGGCTAATTCTGGACTTATGGGCTTGGACAGAACTAGGTTGGGATGCTTTCTTAATGTACACATACCCTTTATATAAAACACATATACATACATATATATGAATTTGTGTGGATCTCTTTCTTTAGTCAACCTAGACTAATACACTGGTCTGTGTGCTTCTTGGGCCTGGACCTGAGTTTTGCCCATTACCAGCAAGTGGATCCCAATCCTGAAATGTAGCATTTCTCTGCCTTGATAAAGCATGTAACTGTGAGTCTGGTCTGTGGGTTCTGTGTGGGCATTGCAATAGAGTATTGAGCTCTGCAGAGATAAAGAAAGTATGGGAGTCAGCAATGGGAAAGATGGATGAAACACTATGACAATTACCTCATAGGAACGAGTTTTGTGCTGATCCTGATTTTAATTTCTCACAAAGTTAAACAGTCACATTACAGATGAGTGAACAAAACATAAATACATACAGCCAAGAAATGCAATGGAGTGCTGACAAATAAAACAACTTGGGTAGATCTTGAAAACATTACACCTAGTGAAAGACATCAGACACCAAGGACCAAACACTGTTGATTCCATTCACATGGAATGTCTAGGAGAGGACATTTCATAGAGACAGGTAGCAGAGGTTCAAGGAAATATTCAGAGTTAAAAAGAATGACTGCTAATGAGTGTCCAGTTTCCTTTAAAGGTGATAGAAATATTCGGGATTAGACAGTGGTTATGGTTCGATAACTTTGTGAATACATCCAGTCCTCAGATGAGAAATGAGATCAGTTTCTAACTCTTATCTTTATGTCATATTTGAAGCGAAGTCAGCATAGGGGCACACTGTTCTTATTTAGTCTAGTGTGTGAAAAGATTTGCAGTTTCTTCAATCATTTAAAAAGTGTACATCCAGCAACTGAAAGTGATAGTGTTGAAGAATTTGTTGAAAGTAGGTTCAATAGCTTCACAAATAGTGCAAATTTGTATAAGCTAAACAGCAAGTAGGAACTGTTCACCCCACTGAACTTTCCATTTGTTTTATTTTGTGGTGCCTTGCATGTTGCTATAAGAGTGAAAGCTATGTACCAGGTATTCCAAATACCAACAGAGTAACCCACTGGTGAACATAATAAATAGGCTTCAATGGAGCTTCCAGACTTAGAACAGACTTTTCCTTTTGAACTTACTGCCATCAAGTTGATGCCTTCTCATAAAGACCCTATAGGACAGAGTAGAACTGTCCCCATGCGTTTCTGAGACTGTAAGTCTTTATGGATGTAGAATGCCTTGTCTTCTTTCTCCCATGGAGTGGCTGGGTGTTTGAACTGCTGACCCTGTGGATCACAGCTCAATGTGTAACCACTACATCATCCAGGCTCCTTAAGAACAAACTAGAAAGAAGTAATAGGCAGTCCACTTTTGAGAGATCAGCCACTGAAAACACTTATGAATCATATGAGAACACTGTCTGCTATGGTGCTGGAAGATGGGCCCCTTAAGTTGGGAAGAATTTAAAATACAACTAAGAAAGGATTGCTTCTCAAGGTTGAGTCCCTTTTAATGGGATAAATGGAACAAAGCTCCCAGGACCTTCACTTGGTGTGGGGTATGGTTCAAAAGTAGAAGAAACAACCACAAGTATCCTATGTTAGACAGGGTTCTCTAGAGAAACAAAACCAGGACACTTATGATTTTATATATATTTATACAGATAGATATACAAAGATATGCAATAAACAGCTAATTGGACTATAGAGTAGTACAAATGGCTCAGTGCAACTCACTTCCATGAGACAGCTAATACACTAGCAGTCCTTCAAGTCTTGAGGGCTGGCTGGTGCAAGTCAAGGAAGCAGGTAGCTGAGTCCACTGTACAATCTGGTCACAGGCAGCAAACAGCAAGGCAGGTCACCAACAGTCAGCCAGATGACAGGGTCTGACAATCCCCAGCTCAAGAGATGTATACTCTAGTAGCATGGCGAAGCAGATCTTGAAGGAACCTCAAACTGTAGTGACACAGTCCACAGGTTGGGTGTCCCACAGGTAGTGTAGCTTGCAAGTTGAGGTAGAGAACCAGCTAAGGCAGCTGCCCACTGATCCGATCATCAAAGAGCAAGAGACCAGAAAGGTGAGGCTTGCCGAACCATTTATCTCTCTGCCCTTTAATTATTCCCACATGTATTCATTGGCCAGGTTGGCACAATAAACCTACCTATCACAATCCATTAATTATCAGAATGTGGAATGTACAAAGTATGAATTGAGAAAAATGAAATTACATAAAACACATACAGATCAATATCCTAGGCATTAACCTGTTGAAATGGAATGATATTAGCCATTTTGGTTTGAATAATCATATGATTTACAGCCTCAGAAACCCAAAAAAGAAGCTCTACTCTGTTCTAAAAGGTGACTTAATGACATACTTAATAATAAACTTCATGACATTGGGTAGATGGATCAGGCACCGTTCTAGGCAGTCATTTGCAGATGTGGAAGGGAAAAAAAGTCTTGCCATCAGAAAGTATTCATTACAGAGCTGTGAGGGAAATTTGAAAAGTTATGAGTCATGGAAGTGAGGACGCCAGCTCTACCTTGGATCAGGGTTCAGAGAAGATTTCTATGAGAAGGTAGCATTTTAGTTGGACCAAGGGAAGGCCACATGGTATTAACTGTTCAAGCTGGAGGAATGTTTGTTTAATTATGGAACATCTAGTTTGTGATCAACATAGTTTTAGGAGCAGAGTTCCTGGTACCAGAAGATGCTTGATAAATGTGTCATGTCTAGATAAATACTACAAGTCAAAATGTGGGTAAAATCTGGTTGCCACCCTAAAGGATCCTGCAGTCAAGTAGAGAGAAGTAGTGAGGTAAAGGTAGTGAATGAGAGAAGCCATGAGTAGATGGAGCTGAAGCTCTGAATCCCATACACTCTTCTTCTATTGCCACCATCCCCAATACCCATTGGTCCCGCTGGTCCCTCCTCTGAAAATGTATTTTCTACTTGGGAGTTCTAAGTTCTATGTGTATGTTTCTTTTGTCAAGTGTTCTGCCTTGGCCTTTTCCCAAATGCCTCCTGCAAATGTTTATTTCTATAAATGTTGCATACACAAGGCAGAAGATAGGGGAAAGGGTTAGCCAGTTCATTTATGAAAGCACTTTGGCACTCTGCTCCGGAAATCATTTCCGCAGGAGGCTGTCCTGGACAGAGTGCACTTTACTCTCAGACCTGCCAGCCTCACTTCCAAGCAGAAGCCATTGCAGATTTTATTTAGAAGCAGGAGCTCCGTGACGTTCCAAGCCCAAAGCATTCTTTTCTGAAAAGTGGCTGGTGGCCTCCAGCCTTCTGCCCTCACCTGTAGCAGGAACACATTTTGCTCAAACAAATAAGGAGGCCTCTGGACAAGCAAAAAATTGTGGATCGACTTCATCCCAACCAGCGGGCTTTTAACAGACACTTGATTAGGCAGATTCATCCCTCGTCACGGAAGGCACAAGATGTGAATCCCGAAGGGGTAGGGCTGTTTTTCATTGAGGATATGCCACATGCCACTCACTATGCCTGGCATGCATGGCACCTCAAAATCCTTACAAACGAGATGCTATCATTCAACTTTAAGGATCAAGGAAGAGTGGAAAAGAAGGAAAGAGGGAGACAATGGGTCTGAGGTTCTGTACCTTGTACACAGTCCCACTGTGGGTGCGTTGTCTTTATACCAACTTTCTTTATTTGCCCTCCAATCTTATGCTTGCCTCCACTTCCCCACCAAAAGTTTGACCTAGGTTATCAGTGACACCCATAATCAGCTTTCAGTTCTCATTCAGTTCACCTAGTAGCAGCGCACGATACAATTCACCATTCCCTCTTCGTAATGCATTCTTCACTAACTTCCAAGAAAGCCCCTGGCTTTGCCGGGTGTGTCCTTGACTCCCAGTTTTTTCTGTCTTCGTATATGGCAGTGGTTCTCCACCTTCCTCATGCCGTGACCCTTTCATACAGTCCCTCACATTGTGGTGACCCCCACTCACCATAAAATTGTTTTCACTGCTACTTCATAACTGTCGTTTTGCTACTATTTTGAATCAGGTGACCCCTGTCAAAGGGTCATTTGACCCCCAAAGGGGCCACAACCCAGAGGATGAGAATCCCTGTTACATGGCTTCTGCGCCTGGCTTTTAGATATTGGAGTATCTCATAGTTCTGTCTTCAAAACATCGATTCTGTCTTTTGACATTCACTCCTTTAGAGAAATCCATCTCACTGTTCACACACCATCTTTACACCAACAACCCTCTTCTCCCCCTCCACTTTTGGCCACTTCTGTGAACTTCGGATCTGTATCCATAACAGCATGTATAATATCTCTACCTGGAGCTCTCAGTCTTGCTCCTGCCATAATAAATCTTCCGTCGTTTATCACCACGCTTGCTCCTAGGATGGAACCCCTTATCCTGTTCATATCTACCTTATCTTTTTTCCCATTTCTCAGGACAAAGGAAATATCTCTTTTTTTCCAAACTCTTAAGTTTGTGTAACTTACAAATCACACCCCGCATTCAATGACTCCTCACCCTCTCCATTGTTATCGGGACACTTAGAAGGTAGGGCTTAGGGCAGTAGGAAGTCTCTCTCCCATCCCCCATCCCCACCCCCCTGGTGCAGGAAGTCCAGGCCAGGTTAAAGTAGGGAGTGGTCTGCTAAAGTGTGTGCTTCCTTAAGTGACTGACAGTTACTGTGAGCGGTGGGATGCTAGGAAGGGTATGAAGAAGACGGGATGCTAGGTTAGAGAACTTGAAACATCTGGGTGGAGATTAGGAAGGTAGATTTAGGGCAAACAAAGTAGAAAGGAAGAGACAAGGAGAGTCAAAGTCAGTTTCCCTAAAACTGGCCTGTGTTTTGAAATCACCAAGGGAGATTAAAAATGTCTGATGCCCAGGACCCAGCCCAATTACATTAGAATTTCTAGGCAATGGAATGGGGCATCATTAATTTGCAAAGTTCCGCAGGTGATTTGGATTTACAGTTACCTTTGAGCATCACTGGATTAAATAGATGATATACTGGAATTTATGTCTAACTGAAAGTAGCAGGTTAGGGAAAAAGATGGCTACAGATGTATGTTTTTTCCTGTTCACATGATTTGAAGAAAGGATATTTCAGTGTTGTTATTTTCTCTAAAATCAGAGTGGTTACATTTGTACTTGATTAGTAGCTTTGGGCATATGATGTGTTTCAAAGATAGAGATGATGGTAAAAACTGACCTTATAGAATTTTTATTAGGGTTAAATAATTTATTTATAAATAAATAATTTATTAAATTCAGAAATTTATTTCAGCTACTCATATTTTAAACTTGGTTAGGGAAATTGGGTCTACAGGTAAAGGAATTATTTCAGGATGCGGGATAGTAAGTTTGATTTCCACATGTGGAAAGTAAGTGTATGTCCGATGCCTTGTAGCCATTTGGAATTCATACGTGGATATTCAAGGGACACAGTACAAGTATACATTTGGTAGTTCAGTGTTGCTGTTATTGCTTAACCAAAAAGATAAGATCATTTAGGGAGAGGACTCAGCTTTCATCTCTATAAAGTTAAGGTAAGAGTAAATCATACATCAGAGCCTTTCTGGAAAAATTAAGTATGATGATGCAGGTAAACCATATGAGAAATGTGGAATAAAACAGAAATACAATTAGCAAAAAGTTAGGAATATGGGAAAGCTTTCAAAAGGGTAGTTGATTGAGGAACAAGCATTTCCAATTTGAAGTAATGAGCAACTGCTCAATCTTTTATTTGGATCCTCGGGGTTCTCCTCCATGTAATAGGCCATTGGGTTGTAGGATGTTTATATATGTAAATCTATTCTGTTTTCAATATGTGGTCCCCTGCATTCAAAACCAAGAGCTAAATCCAGTGAAAGATCTTTGGTTGCAAGACTCTAAAACGACCTCTCAAGAGGAACTCAAACCCAAACAAACTCAGTGCCATCAAGTCAATGCTGACTCACAGAGAGCCCTTGTGGCTTTCTGAGACTAACTGTTTAAGAAAGTAGAAAGTCCAGTCTTTCTCCCTCAGAATGGCTGGTAGTTTTAAGCTGTGGACCATGCAGGTTGCAGCCCAACCTGTATTCAAGAGGAAATGCCAAGAGGATTTTCTTTTTGGGGGTCCCCATAAAAGAATATCCTGTCATAGGACAAACCATGCCTTCCTCACTGTATCTCAAATGCTTTTAGAAGTGAGTTTTGTGAAGCTGCTTGGCATGGTATCTCTGTTTACGCTGTTCCTTTAAATGTATGTCTCTCAGAGATCAAATGACCATAACAATGTCTAATATCCACATAATAGTGAAATAAGTCAACATTGAGTGAGCATTTGTGTCAGGTAATGTGCAGAGGGCTTTATTTAAATTGTGTTGTACCCCAGAAGAAGCAAAAGGCTAAAATATTATTATCCATGCTTTCCATACAGGAAATCTGAGGTTCCAGGAGCCTAAGTGACCGACCAAGGTCAAACCGCCAGGAAGTGCAGTGTGGCCAGGATTAAAAGAATGCCTACTCACCTGCACGTCTGTGCCTTTACTGCTGCTCTGTCCTGCACCACTATTTTATAAATGTTTATGGCATAAGTGGTTAAGGCAGAAATCAACTGATTTTATCGACGAGGAAAGAGAGGCCGTCCGAGGTGAAATGAATTTCCTAGGATCCCATGAGTCTTTTGATACTAAGTGCCATATGCTCAGCCTCTTCCTGCTATAATTTTATTATTTTGTGCCCTGTCGGATATAATACTGGTTGACATGAGAACAAAAGAAAGGTTCCTATGTTTCTGCCCTCACATGGGTAGAGGCAATTTTTCAAGAAAGCGTAGAAAATGTCAAGTAGATAGATTTTACTTCCAACTTCAGAAGCCTAAGCTATTGAGAAGATAGTTTACTTTTGACTTGCTGTGTCTTCTCACAGCGCCAATTCTACTTTAGCGGCGAGTCGCTGGCCAGTGAGAGCAGAATTTGAGTGGGAGCATTTTCACCTGGGCCATCTGGTTTGGTAACACTCAATGCGGGTGCTCACTCTCCAGGGGAGTGTTGTCAACCAGGATTGTCTTGGCCATGTTCACCCACACCCCTTCTCAGGAAGGACATCTTCTAGCCCCTCAGGGCTACAGAGAAAACTCTGCCTGCACTTTCAACAGTGGAGCCCTGCCTATTAGTCTGCCCTCATTAATCACCATTCAAATGCCTGCAAAATCACCTCCCAGATAAAGGCCATGAGTTAATAAATCAACATCCTTTTACATCGTTTTCATTTAAATGACACAGGAAATTAGAGCGGCATTCTTAGAATAAGAGGAAATGATGTAACTTAGCGGGTTGTTTAGACCCTAAGGGACTCACGGACAGTCACTATTTCAAATTCGGACTCTGCTTATTACTAAGAACTGATATGTCTCAGTTCTGATATAAGCGGTATCCTTTCTTCAAGCCTTGGGTCCCACATTTGAAATAAGAAGAGAGTCATTGAATGACATCACCTATTAGAACCTTCCCAGGACTGACCAGCTGCAATTCATCTCTTCCAAAAGGGAGGAGCCCCGCCTCCCCATGTCTATCTTCCCTCGACATAATCTTATTTGGACTCAGAGAATCAGTCCGAGAAATGATTCACATTCCCCTACCTTCCTGAGAAGGTGATGAATCTCGTGACCTCCTGGGTACTAACCTCCCTCTGCCTGTAGCCAAAACTAACAGCAACTTCAAAGAAGAAACATTGTAAGTTTTCTTGCAAGTCCATGAAATTCTTATGATAGCACTATCAGGTAGTTACATTATTATTCTAATTTTAGACACAAGGAAACTGAGGGACACAGGACTGCCCAAACTCATCTCTCTAGCAGGTTGTCAAGGTAGAATTGACGCATCATCTGTCTGACCCCAAAACCTCTACTCTTTACACCACTTGTGCATGGCATCTCTTCTGTGATTTAATTCAGTATCCTGAAAGTCCAACCGAGAACACTAAGGAGTGCAGCTTATCTCTCTCCACACTTACCTTATAAATTACTACCACTCTCTTTTCTCTCGCTCTGTGGGGGCCAGTCTCTTCAATGAGGCCCATGCAGAACCAGACACATTTCCCCATTGGCTTCTTTCCTTCTTTCTAAGAAATGACTCTACATGATGTGGATTTTTTTTTAATTTGCCTCCTTCTATCTTCACATTTCCCTGGTCCAAGACATTTTCATTTCTTATCTGAACTAGACATTCTGCTTCTAAGATTTCTTTCCCATCCAACGTCCATATTGGAGCAAGTGGTATCTTTCTCAAACCTAGACTGGTATATATATATATATATATATACATATATATATATATGAAAGGGAAAGTTTTCCTAATTTTATTTTGTTGAGAGCATCCATAGTAAAAGAAGTTCTAAATTTACCATTTAGTGATACTGATTCCATTCTTGCAGCTGTGCAACCACTTGCCCCTCTCTCATGAACAAACTCATTACCCCACAGTCTCCATCTAATCTTTCAAGAATGTATTATAAACTTGACCCCACAGAGACTTGTGTTCAAATAGCAGAATGCTCAGGCAGGCAGGCTAACTTAAAAATGACTTCAGGGTATATTTCTGAGTGAAGAAGAAGGATTTTAATCTCATTCCAGGTAAGTGACTTACTTGTTTGATCCAATACCCAAACTTGACAAATGGCGGTTTCACCAGAACTTATCACTCTTGTTCCTATATTTCGTTTGCTCCTCAGAATAAATTTCCACTGTGTTCCCTGAGCATGTTTTCCTTCACTAGCCCACTTGGCATGTACCGTGACTTCTCAACTTGGCTATGCCCCACCTCTAATGTTCCTTCCCCTCCCAGAAAATTTCTCATATCCTTTAGCTGTTTTCCTAACGCTCCTTATTTCAATTCTTTATTTTCTCTGTGCTTCCACTTGATTGCACAGGTCATTATTTTAATATCACACCATTTCCCTTGAATCCATGAATCCATGCTACTATCTTTCTGTTTCTCCAGCCAGGGTGTCTTACACCAAGACGAGGATGGTATCTTTGTCACTGTTGGGTCACCTGCCCCTTTGTTTTTGTTTGCTAGATGTCAATGAATCACTTCCGACTCATAGCAAACCGATGTACAACAGAATGTAACATTGGCCTGTCCTGTGCCAACTTCACAGTCTGGCCTCTACCTGAGCCCACTGATGCAGCCACTGTGATCATCCATCTCATTGATGGCCTCCTCTTCTTAGCTGACATGCTTTTACCAAGCATGATGTCCTTTACCAGGGACCAAGCTCTCCTGATGACACATCCAAATTACTGAGGCAAAGTCTCATCACACTCATTTTTAGGGAGCATAATGACTAGATGTCTTTCAACACTGCATTTATTCCACCATTGATTTGTTCGTTCTTCTGGGAGCCTTGGTACATTTTATAATTTCTCCACACCATAATTCAACGGTATAAATTTTTCTGTGTCTTTCTGGGTGATTGAAAATACTATGTCTTAAGCCTGTGTGCCCTTAGCTTATAGTCATTGAATAAATGAAATAATAAATTGAGAAATTGATTAGATAAATGCAAGCTTAGAAATCATAGAAATAAGAATTCAGTATTATTGTTTTTCTTGTGCTCTGACGTTCTTGGAAACAGGAAGTAAAAGAATGTCTAACATAAAGGGAATCACAAACACATTAAAATCTCTGATGTCTCCCTTCTCCTGCTTAGTTTCCTGCTTCTTGAAGACAGAAACCATAGTACCCAGAGTGCAGTTAGACACTTAATAGATAGGCTTTAATCATGTCACACATTTGTCTGAAAATATTAGAGCACAAAGGATTAGTAGTACATTAATGGCCTCACCATAAAATATTATCAGTATTGTAGATAACATCACGAAAGCCCTTTTGCCCTTGAACATGCTTTGATGTGCAGTGAGGCGATGAGAGTCTCTCAAAAACAAGGAGGGAAAAAACCTTCAAAGTTTCTTATTCCAGGAGGATTGAAATCTGCAAACTTCTCCTCATTAAGAACACTGTGCAGGTTCACGTCCTCTGAAGACCCTCAATAAATATTAATTGAATTGGATGTGAATGGAATTAAATAGGAAACCTATTAATCACCCTTGCTTTTGTCTCCTCAGAGAAACTTAAGGGGCTCTAGTAGTTGTCTTACTTCAGAATATTGGAAACTTCTAGATGTTTGCTTTAGAAGAACAGAAAGAAAATGGAGAAATTAGAATCAAACAGATCTGGGTTCAAATCCCAATGCTTCCATTTAATTGTTATATGTTCTCAAGCAACTTATTCAAATGAGCCTTAATGTGTTGGTTGATATATTGGGAACTCTGATGCACATTTTGGGAATGTTAGGGGGGGTTGTGAAATTTAAAAGATTTGTATTTTAACTCTAAATTAAGACACACGTTAAATAAATATCTTCTATGTATCCAAGTTGTCTCAGTATGATTCCGAATGATCCATCTCCTGAATCACTGGTTTGGTTTGGTTACCTTTCTGAAATGAGCTCTCAGAACCATGGGGTTCAGGGATGATGCACCGAGGTACTAGCTTTCTGGACTCACCAGCCCCTCTTTTGAGAAAAGACCCAGCGATCTGCTCCTTTAGGAATTAAATCACCCAGATTCACTGCCGTTAAGTCAATCCTGACTCACAGGAACCCTAAAAGATGAGCAGAACTGCTCGTGTGGATTTCTTTTACTGTAAATCTTTACAGAAGTCAAAACCTCATCTAATCCCTTGAAGGAATTGGTAGTTTCAAACTGCTGACCTTGTGGTTAACAGAACAGCTCATAACCACCCTAGTAAATCCTTTGGGACAATTTTACTGTGTCCTATAGGACCACTCGCAAAGGTGTTCAACTGTATGGATCATAAGAAACTGTGGGTAGCTTCGAGAAGAATGGGAATTCTAGAACATTTCATTGTGCTCCGGTGGAACCTGTACATGAATCAAGAGACAGTCAGTTGAACAGAACAAGGGAAGACTGCATGGTTTAAAATCAGAAGTGTGTGTCAGGGTTATATGCCCTCGCCATGCTTTTTCAATCTTTATGTTGAGCAAATCATCAGAGAAGTTAAGTTATATGAAGAAGAATACATCATCAGGATTGGAGAAAGACTTATTAACAACCTGTGATGTGCAAATGACACAGCCTTGTTTGCTGAAAGTGAGAAGTTGAGTCACTTGCTGATGAGGATCAAGGATTGCAGTCTTCCCCATGGCTTACAACTTAACTTAAGGAACCAAAATCTGCACCCTTGGACAAGTAGGTAACAGCATGGTAAATGGACAACGGATGGAAATTGTCAAGGTTTTCATCTTACATGGTCCACAGTCACTGCTCATGGAAGCAAAGTCAAGAAATCAAATGATGCATTGCATTGGGTAAATCTGCTGCAGAAGACCTTTCAAGTGTTGAAAATAAAGGAGGTTACTTTGAGAAAATTCCACGGCATTTCTTTTGCCTCCTATGTGTGTGAAAGTTGGACGTTGGAGAAGTAAGACCAAAGAAGAATCAATGCATTTGAGCCATGGTATTGGCAAAGAATATTGAAAGTTGTACAACTTTCCTCTAGTTCCTAAATACTTCCTCCTCCCTGGGGGACGGACAACAGAAAAGTGGGTGAAGGGAGACGTCGGACAGGGCAAGATATGACAAAATAATAATTTATAAATTAGCAAGGGTTCATAGGGAGGGGGGAGCAGGGAGGGAGGGGAAAAAAGAGCACCTGATGCCAGGAGCTTAAATGGAGAGCAAATGTTTTGAGACTGATGAGGGCAATGAATGCACAAATGTGCTTTACAATTGATGTACATATGGATTGTGATAAGAGTTGTATGAGCCCCTAACAAAATGATCTAAAAAGAAAAGAATATTGAAAGTACCATAGATTGCCAAAAGAGCAAACAAATCTCTCATGGAAGAGGTGCAACCAGAAAAAGAGGAAGGCCCTTAAGGAGATGGATCGACACAGTGATTGCAACAGTGGCTAACGAAGGACCAGGCAGTGTTTCCCTCCGTCATTCTCAGAGTGTCCCTGAGCCAGCACTAACTTGACAGCATCCACCAACCACAGCACCTCGCACTGCTCGAAGCAGAATGGGCTTCACCTCGAAACAAGTGAACTCCACTTCTAGGTATCTCGTTTTGGCCTAATGATAATGGATCAAGTGTCCTAATCCAACGTACCTGTTATGATTTTTTAAATTCTCCAGATTTCTGAGAGCATCAGGGATATAATCCTATTCCTCCATTGATGGGTTTTCCAGATTTTTTACTTGAAATAATAAAATGAGGGAAATTATTGGCAAATAAGGAAGAGCTGGGTCACTCTGCCTTTAAGTTTTGAATCAGCTGACAAATAGGCACGAGATATTTTAAACTGAACCCACCATCTCTGATTCCATTCTGCCATACACTAGCCCTCTGAAGCAGAGCAGCACTGCCCTGCGGCTTTCTGAGACTATCAATCTCTATGGAAGTAGAAAGCCTCACCTTTTTCCTGTCAAACTTCTCATGGTTTCTAACTGCAGAACCTAGAGTTAGCAGCCCAATGGCTAAGGTCTTCAAGTTTATGCCAAGAAATGCTAAGGACAGGATATGCACACTAAATGGAAACTGTTCCCCAAAAGGAACAATAGTCAAGTCAGACGCCTTCATATTGCCCACGAGAATTCGCATGGACCATTAGAAGTCAAACTCTTGCTCCCTCACTAGTAAGGGGCTCTGAGGTGGAGGGGGGATGTGTAAGAAAGGGAAAAGGCAAGGAGGTCTGGAATGTTCTTCTCTTGCAGAAGTGAGTTTCCTGATAGGAAAACACAGATCCTAGTCTTTGCCTGAGATTACATAAACTCAGATATAGTGAAAAACAGAGTAGTGTAAACAATACAAATCTGGAGCATTAGAAAAGAAAACAACAACAACAAAAACCACCCTGTAACAGAAACATGGGTGAAGGGAGACAGCAGACAATGTAAAATATGAGAAGAAAAAGAATTTATAAATTATCAAGGGTTCATGAGGGTGGGGGGGGTGGAAGAGGGTGGGGCAAAAAGAGGAGCTGATACCAAGGGCTCAAGTAGAAAGAAAATGCTTTGGAAATGATAATGGCAACAAATGTATAAATGTGCTTGATTGAATTGATGTGTGAATTGTTATAAGAGCTGTAAGAACCCCCAATAAAATTATTTATTAAAATAAAAACTAATTAAAATAAAACCCCTGAGCTTACATTTTAGCTTTTCTGATTCCCCGTGTGTGGTTACAGGCCAGGCATTTCCTTCTCCAAGGCTTAGCTGCAGTGGCGAGTGGCAGAGTGGGTTCAGAGTTGGACTGCTAGCCACCAAGAAAGCTGCTCAGAATCCACGCGAGTTGAAATCAACCCGATGACCTTGACTTTTAGATAGACACACACACACACACACACACACATACACACACACTCTTACTATTAGGAGAAATTTGCCAAATTACAAACTGAATGTGTTGGTTCATTTTATTTAAAGTAGTGGTTCTCAATGTACGGTGATTTCTTCCCTTAGGGAGCATTTGAAGATGTCTAGAGACATTTTAAGGAGCCTTGTTGGCACTATTGAGTCAGCACTGGACTGCTAACGTCAAGGACCATGGTTCAAATCCACCAACCACTCCTTGGAGGAAAATGGTTTATCTGCTCCTGTAAAGATATTTGTGGTTTGCAGACATTTTGGTTGTCACGTCTTGGAAGAGGAGTGCTACAAGCATCAGGTAAGCAGAGATCAGGGATGCTATTCAACAGGCTACAATGCACATGATGCCCTGTAACACTGAAGCCGCTGCACCCCCGCAATCTCAGTGATCTTGACAGGAAGCAGCCCAACTCAGAACCCACTTACCCTAGTAAGTAGTAGACAAGGTATATGGAAAAACAGAACTAAAAATAATCGAAATTTTTGTGAAAACATTTTGAAGACCCTTCGTACTAACTCCATTTAATAAGTGATAGAACAGTCAAAAGCATAATGGAATCATTACACGAAAGCCAACAAAACTTGCCATTTTACTAAGATTTAGCATTTGTTTTAACTCAAAATTTCAGTTAGAACCAGCAAGATTGTTCAAGGACTCTATAGCAGCACACAGAGTCAAAGGGAATCAACACATTCGATTTTCTATTTCAAATTCTGTTGGAACCCAGACTTTATGGAGTGACTGAAACCAGATGATCCTCTGAAAAAATCTGAACCTTGGACCCAAGCTGTCACCTGGAGCCATCTTGGAATCAACCAGCAGTTGGGGCGAATTAGAAAAGAATCAGCACTAAGCATCTCCTTCTTTGCCTATTATGTATGCAATCACGACAGCAGCAATTTGAAAGTGTAGATGATAACAGTGAATCTGCGTTCTTGATGGTGAAATCGCTTGGAAAAGGTTGTCACAAAATGTAGCATAACTGGAGGAAAGTAATTCATGTCACTGTAGAAATTGTAAAGGGGTCTGTGTGTGATTCTATGAACCAAACAGACAAATGAAGCCAGAAAGCCTTACTTAGGGATCAACACTAGTGCCGAGCTACCCAAATGAAACAAGTTTTGCATCAAATATTCAGCTGCTACTAGAGATTCTTCCCCAAATATTTTTATCTAAAATATTGTGCTATAATGAAATTCCATAAATTTTTGCTAAGCTTTAAATGGAACAGATGTTCCAATGAATTTTTGAAGAAAACTGTGATTGCATGAAAGTCAATTAAAATTTTAATTTAAATAGTTAACTAATTTCAACATATGTTACATACTCAAATATTCAAAAATATGTCTCATAGAGAACAGATTCACATATATTCAATATATGAATATGTCTTCTACAAGACATGTAGATGAATAAGATGTATTCATACGTATGCATAGTTGAGTATATGTCTTATAGAAGACAGAGTCCAATTGTTGTTTAAATCCCTTTAGAGAAATGAGTCTTTCTTACATCATGCTTAGTCTGATGTCTAACTCATATGTGATTTTGAATATAAACACATATATCCTGGGTTATTCGTTGGGCTGCTAGCTGCAAGGTCGTCAGTTGGAAACCTCCTCGAAAGAAAGATGAGATGTTCTAACCCACAGGGACAGGCCTCCTTCTCTCTCTTTGGCAGTCACTATGAGTTAGAGTTGACTCCATGGCACTCAGTTCACTGTGTGTATATATGTAATGAATAAACATATTGAAAAAATAACCTGGAAAACGTTCTTCGAGTTTCTTTGTAAGAAAAATCATATTTCAAATATGTGGTGAATGATGATTTTCAGAACCCTTTTTCTGATATTGTCATGCTTCCAAATAAGCAGGACTCTCCTCACTAAAGCTAATGCACGTGGTTCCATAAAATATCAAATTATATTGCTACAAAACCATAGAGATCTTTATTAAGTAAAAATATTAAAAGATGAAGCTATCACATCTTCATCTAGGTAAATACACTGCTGAAGATGCTTCTGCCCTCTCTCTAACCTTCCTCAGGACCACCTGGCCCAACAGACAACATCATAATAAATGAAGAAAAGGTTCCATAGTCAAAGATCTCATTTTCCTTGGATGCACAATCAATGATCATAGAAGCAGTGGTCAAGAAATCAAGCAATGTTGGCATTGGACAAACCTGCTGCACAAGACCCATTTAAAATGGGAAAAGAGCAAACATGTTACTTTGAAGAGACAGGAGATCCTGACTCAAGCCACGATGTTTTCATTGCCTTGTATGCGTGTATGCTGGGCACTGAATAAGTAAGACCAGGGACAAAGTGATGGATTTTAATTATGGTGTTAGTGAATAATATTAAAAGCACCACAGACTGTCAAAAGAACAAATAAATCTGTCTTGGAGGATGTATGTACAACCAGAATGCTGCTTGGAAGTGAGGATAGCATCTCATTGACTTTGGATAGGTTAGCAGGAGAGACTAGTCCTTGGAAAAGGACATGATGGTTGGTAAATAGAGGATCATAAAAAGAGGGAAGATCTTCAATGAGATGGATTGACACAGGATCTAAAAGAGCAGGCTCAAAAATGGCACTGGTGCGAGTGGTGCCGCAGCAGGCAGCACTCAGTCTGTGGTATTTAAGGGTCTCTGGGAGGGGGAGCATCTAGCAACAGCGCAGTGAACTTCCCCTGAAGACTTTCTCAGGGTTCTGTTGCTACCAAGTCAAAATGGCAGTTAGTGCACAGACACTCAAATGATGTTTCTCTGACGTGTGTTGGCAACAAAATGAAGTCTGATAGGGAAATATCAAGTTGTAGGGTGGATGGGATAAAATTTCCCAACAAAATTCTCATAGGGTAGTGCAGTAGTCTGGGTACTTTAAAGAAACAAACCCACAGAAACTCATATGTATAAGAGAGAGTTTTATAAAAAAGGGTACGTGCACATCAAGAAAACATCCCAACCCAGTGCTTCCCAAGCCCACAAGTCCAACATTAACCCATATGTCCAACATCAATCCACAAAGTCCTCCATTTCACAAAACAGATGCAATGATGCCGACTGAAGGAGGAAAGCCGAATCAGTGAAACTGTAAGCATCTCAGCACTGGCAGGGGTCTCCACACGGCTGCTCCAGCATTCAGGGATGCGTCGGGGTAGGTCCAGGTGGCTTCTCCTTGGGGATGTTTTGCAGGAAGTCAGCCTTGCCAGCTGAAGCAGGGAACTGGCTAAAGCAGCTGCACCCTGGTGCAACCATCACAAAGCAAGAGACCTGAGAACTAGAAAGTCGAGGCTCACCAAGCCATTTATCCTTCCACCTTTCAATTAACCCCACATGTGTTTATTAGCCAGCTTGGCATAATTAACTAACTACCTCAGATAGCCATTGTTACTTTCAAAGAATAAGCAAGTACATTGTTATTGGTTGGGGGTCGGGGAGGGAGGTTTCCTGGGCTTTTTCTTCACCAATGAGCTTTTCCTTATTCTTAAAACTTTTTCATAATAAGCCTTTGTGCTTCCTTTGTGTTGTTTGTGGAAATATATCAAGATTACACCTTTGGAATCTCAGGCAACAGTGACTGTAAACTTCTGAGCTGATCTGTCTGCTTTGAATAAAACCAGCCCAACAGATAAACCATTAGAAGCCACTGTCTTAATTGGACCAGTTTTTGAAAGTAACCTAATGAGATTAAGACAATCATAATATTGAGTAAACATCTCTGCAGCTACCAAATGATCACAGAATCATGTTTGAGCATGTTTTGCTTTGGAATAATTCCAAGCGGAAATACCCCTCCCCAGTAGCAATCCTTTTGCGCATGTGTGTGGATATAATCGATCTGCAAGGAATAGAGAAGAGTGGAGTAAGACAGGTCTGAATTTCAGTACTGCACTTGATAACTTTTTGTTGCCCATAAACTTAATGTCATTTAGTTTGAACTTCCTCCAGCACACTACAGTTGATTGGTGTCTTTGACTCACCTGTAGGAAAAAGTTACTGCGTAGATCAGATGAAAGCATCTTTGTGTTATCAAACAGTTTCCTCAATTGGCTTAACCTTCATTCCAGTGCCCTTGGATAACAGATCTCCAACAATAGACTCATCAACAGTTGAACCAACTGGGTGGGAAAGTAATGTTGAAATAAACAACAATGTATTGTAAGTGTGTGAAGAAATAGAATACCTCTGATGCCATGCATAGACTTAAAGAAAAAAACAGTGAAGAGAATAGGAACGTCTCCGATTCTGTGTCACCTCCCATCTTTACTAAGTCTTTCCCAGATTCTGTGCCATGGTCAAGAACTCCTTTGCCCATAAAGTGCTTATATTTTCTTTTCTATAATATATTCACTAACAGGCCTGGGAAACTGTTTATTCTGGATAAATCCAAAGACGTTCCTTATTGGTGCGGCTATTTGGGTTACTAAACACTGGGAAAATAAGACAATCATTCAGTCGTGTGGATTTGGGCCACAAGAAATTAATAAACACAAACCTTACTTGAACTCCTCCACATGGAGTGCAATATTTCCTGTTTTCCTTGCACACTACACCCACTCTTCCTCCACTGAGGCTGTTTCACTATGTTCCCTTGCCTCAAGCTTCTAGGTCCATTAACTCTCTTGACTCTCCACAAATAAAGCCTATCTAAAAATAGAAGGAGGCAATTTCTAGAACTCTCTGCCACTGCCTTGAAGTTAGGCCACATTTTTTCTATTTTGCCTTTGTTCTGTCACAGTTGATAGTATATTCCTCTCTTTCTGTTATTATTGTTGTTGTTATATGGATTTGATTTCCTCTAATGGTAACTGCTTCATCAGTTCTCTGGTGAACTTTGTCGTTTCAGCTATCCCCTCATTGTTGTTTTTAGGAGCCATTGAGTTGGTTCCAACTGATAGTAACCTTATGTACAAAAGAGTGAAAAACTGCCAGATCCTCACCATCCTTAAAATTATTCCTCTGGTTGAGCCCATTTTTGCAGGCACTGTGTCAATCATCTCCCTTCTCTGTCTGTCTGCTTTACTAAGCATGATCTCCTTCTCCAGGGACTGGTCTTTCTTGACAACATGTATTTGGAATGAAGTTTCCCCATCCTGGCCTGTAAGGAGCATTCAGGCTGTATTTGTTTCAAAACAGATTTGTTTGTTCTTTTGGCAGTTTCCAGTGCTTTCAATATTCTTCATCACCGCCATAATGCAATCGCATCTATTCTTCTTTGATTTTACTTATTCAAGGTCCAACTTTCACATGCATATGAAGCAATTGAATAGGCCATAGCATGGGTTAGGCTCCTCTTAGTCTTCAAAATAGCATCCTTGCTTTTCAATGCTTGAAAGAGATTTTGATGATCAGATTTACCCAGTGCAACTTCCCTTGACTGTCGCCTTAATAAGCACCGACTGGGGATCCAAGCAAGATGAAATTCTAGACAAGTTCAATCTTTTCTCCATTTATCATAGTGTTACCTATTGTCCAAGTTATGAGGATTTTTATTTCTTTTACATCTAGTCACAATCCATACTGAAAGCTGCGATCCTTGATCTTCATCAGCAGGTATTCAAGTTATCCTCCCAAGGTTGTATCATCTATTATTATCACAAGTTGTTAATAAGTCTTTCTCCAATCCTGATGTTTCATACTTCTTCATATAGTCCACTTTCTCTGACACGTTCCTCAGCATACAGATTGAATCAGTAGGGTGAGAGGACACAACCATAATGCACGCCTTTTCTGATTTGAAACCATGGAGTTTCCCTTGTTATGTTTGCACAGTTGTGTCTGGATGTACAAGTTTCACATGAGCACAGTGAAGCGGTCTGGAATTCCCATTATATTTCAACTAAATCACTAATATAAAGATATTGAAGTTTAGCAAACTAAAAAAATTAACCGGTTGCCTTCAGGTCATTCTAACCCATGTACAACCCATGTAGCCCATAGATTTTTCTAGACAGTGACATTTATAAAGAAGTTGCCAGGTATTTATTCCAAGGTGACTTTGTAGATTAGTAACCAAGCAGATAACTGCTTGCACCACCCGAGGATTTATAAAACCTAAATTTATGCCTTCTTCTAGTGATTTTTGGTTTTTGCCTTTTGCATTCAAATGTCAATATTTATTGTCCATATTTTCTCCATTATCTAGTGCTAGTATAACAGAAACACCATGAGTGAATGTTATTGACCCTGCTGAGTTGATTCTGACTCACAGAGGCCCTATAGAGCACTATAGAGGTGCTTTGTGGGTTTGGGGGACTGTACATCTTTGCAGGAGTTGAAAACCTCATCTTTTCTCAGAGAGTGGCTAGTGGCTTCAAACTGATGACCTTGTGGTTAGCAGCCCATTAAGATATCAGGGCTCCTGGCTCTTAAGAAAGTTCCTCACATCTTCTGAGCCTCTGTTTCTGGGCAATCTTGGGATTTGGCATCTGTCTTCCAGCATATCGCATCCTCTGATTGCTTGCTTAATCTCTTATATCTCAGAAGAGATTGGCTTAAAACATACCTTACATTAATCCCATTTCATTAGCATTTCAAAGATAACCCATTCCTAATAAAATGTGCAATGGTCTAGAGTTAGAAAACCAAACAGGAAGAACACACTCAGCATCCTTAAACTGAAAGAACTCAAGAAAAAATTCAATGTGGTGTGGTGTCCAGAGCGGATATCTGAGTAGGAGTTACAAATGAGGAGTCATTAGTGTAGACAAATTTGAATATCCTAACACGAGTGATTTAAACTAAGTATAATGGGGATTCCCTAATCCTTACAATTAGACCAGTAGGACACATCATGATAAACTGAGAAAAGATTGAAATAGACAAGATTTTGTCTTGCTTGGTTCCACAACCCATGCTAATGCAAGCAGCAGCCAACAGATCCAAAGATGGGTGGCATTAGGCATATCTGTTGCACAAGACTTCTTTAAAGCTTTGAAAAGCAGGGATGTTACTTTGAGGACTAAGGTGTGCCTGACCCAAGCCATGGTATTTTCAATGGACTCATATGCTTGTAAAAATTGGACATTAAGTAAGGAAGACCGATGCATTTGAACTGAGTGCTGACAAAAAAATATTGAAAGTGCCCTGGACTGCCAAAAGGACAATCACATCTGTCTTGAAAGAAGTATTGCCAGGGTGCCCCTTAGACTAGGCAAGGATGGCAAGACTTCATCTCACATCCTCGGGACATGTCAAGGAAGAGCAGTCTCTGGAGAAGAACATCACGCTTGATAGAGTAAAGGAGCAGCCAAAAAGAAAGCCCTCCGTGAGATAGATCAACACAGTGGCGACAACAATGGCCTTGGGGACAGGGGCAATTGTGAGGATGTTGAGGGAACCAGCAGTGTTTCATTCTGTGTGCATTGGGGTGCTATGGGTGACAACTGACTCAATGGCACCGAAAAACTACACAATGATATAGTAATCATGAGCATAAAGGTAGGATTTACAACACATATTTTTAAAGTACTTTAATCCCCAGCACTTTTCTGAATTGTTCTTTCCTTAAAGTTACTAATTAATCTTATAAATTACTGTTAATAATTTTATGTCATAAATCCTTAAAACGCACAATGCTCAAAATAGACTGTTTTAAAAATAATTTAAAGTGTTGTTTTGCTTGTTTTAAGACTTCAGAGGATATTTTATTTTGATATTTAGAAATAATCTAAGAGCAATAATTTAGGTGTTTGTTTTGCCTCCCTGGCTCCAAAAGTCCATGGGAATTTGAAATTGTATTCCAGGCATTCTTCCTTTTAATCAGGCTTCTTCCACAGAATTGTTGTAATGATAACCAGCCACCATCCAGTGTTCTTATCTCATGGCAAAGGAGGTAGTTGTTCATGGAAGCAATTAACCACACATCCTATATTTTCCTGCTCTCCCTGAATACTATCATTCATCTTCTATACTGTGATGGCTTGGGTGTTGCTGTGAAGCTATACCACGGACATTTAAAATAACAGCATCTCCTGCCACCCAAGGTGAACAGATTTTAGCAAAGCATACACATTAAGAATAAACTATGAAGAAGAAATAGACTTTCCACTTATGAGGGATTAGCCACTGAAAACCTTGGATAGAACAGACCATTGTCATAGACAGGGCCAGAAGATGATTCCCTCCGATTGGATATGGGAAGAGCTGCCTCCTCAAAGAAGAGTTGCCCTGAATGACGTAGATGGAGCAAAGCTTTCAGACCGCCGTGTTCTGGTGGGGCATGACTCGAAATGAGAAAAAACAATGACAAAGATCTCTTAATGATTGAAATATGAAATGTACAAATATGAATCTAGGAACATTGGAATAGGCAAGAATGGGTTTGAACACATAAAAATTGATATCATAAGCATTAGTGAATTGAAAAAAGATTGGTATTGGCCATTTTGAATCAGATAGTCCTTATATTTTATGCTAGGATGACAAATTCAATAGTAATGATATCACATGCCTTGTCAAAAAGAATATTTAAAGATCTGCATTAAAGTAAAGTGCTGTCTATAGTTGAATAGCAACTCTATATCTATAAGAAAGTCCAGCTAGTACAACTATATTCAAATTTATACACTAACTACAAAACCTAGTGATAAAGAATGTGAATAATTCTACTAACATCTTAAGTCTTAAATTGATCAAACATTTGATCAAGATGCACAGATAAGTATTGGTGATTGAATGCAAAAGTTGGAAACAAAGAGGAAGGAAAAATAGTTGGGAAATGTATTCCTTGATGATAAAAATGAAGCTGGAGAACACATGACAGAATTTTGCAAGGCCAACAACTTCTTTATTGGAAATAGCTTTTATCAAAACATAAAACACAAGTGGCAGCCATTCCTGGACTTGGAATGCATAGGAATCAAATTGGCTGTATCTGGAGGAAAAGATGATATCAATGCTCAATCATCAGCTAAATGGTGGCCAGGGGCTGACTGTGGGACAGATAATCCATTTCTCATATGCAAGTTCAGATTGAAGCTAAAGAAAATTAAAACAAATTCATGAATGCTAACATAAAGCCTTAAGTATGCCCCACCTGAATTTTGAGAAATCTCGAAATGGATTTGATACAATGATAGAAGACCTGACACCATGAATATTAAAATCTTGTCAATTGATCCCCCTCTGATGCATGTTGGGTCTGATCTGGTTTTCAATATTCTCTCTCTCTCTCTCTCCTCTGTGTTTTCATATTAGTGTTTATATCAGATGTATTTTGTCATTGGGGGTAACTCTCTTGAATTTTAGTTATATGTATTTTCTGTTCTTTGGCAGATGAAACCCAGGATTGATGAGCCTATAGAGACAGCAAGTAGAATAAGGATTCCTGGTGAGTACAGTGGGAGAGGGGGGTAAAGGGGACGGATATCAAGCAGTTCAAGAAGGAAGAGAATGTTTTGAAACTGATTGTGGTAGCAATTGTATAATACTGCTCAATGTGATTGCACTATGGAATGATATGATAGTTGCATTAGCTCCCAATAAAGTGAGCTAATAAGTTATGCATGTAAACTACAGTGCTGGCTTGGGGGAAAATATAAAAGAATATCATTCATGGAGAAAGTACAAGAGCATTTAAAAAATAGGAAAGAAGAACCAAAGATATCAGAAAAAAAGCTCTGAAACTTGCTTTTAGAAGATAGTGCAGCTAAAGTAAATGGAAGAAAGGATGAAGTAAAAAAGCAGAGCAAAAAATTTCTCAAGAAATGTTTCTATCCTAACGAGGCATTTTTATATTTTGTGTTCTGAACTTTTGACTGCCTACCATACTTATTATAGTTGTGTTGAGTTCTAAGTGGAAATATTCATCAAAATAATGTCCCAGCACGCCATCATTTTCTCCATTTCTTAATGAAGAAAAAAAGCTGAGCAGAAAATTTCAAAGGACAGCTTGAGAAGTCAAGTTGCAAGATTAAGGATTCTATGGGCAAACTATTGAATGATGCTGGGACATCAAAATATGATGGAAGACATACATAGAGTCACTATACCAAAAACAACTGGTTGACATTTAACCATTTATAGAAATGGCACATGATCGAGCACTTATGGTACTGATGAAAAAAGTCCAAGCTACAGTGAAGAACTGGTCAGAAAACAGAGCTCCAGGAATTGATTGAATACCAATGGAAATGTTCCTACACACTGATGAAGCTCTGGAAGCACTTATTGGTCAAGGCCAAGAAACTTGGAAGTCAGCTACTTGGCCAACTGATGGGAAGAGATCCATATTTGTGCTCATTCCAAAGAAAGGTAACACACTAGAGAGTGGAAATTATAGAATAATATCACATGAAAGTAAAAGTTTTCTGAAGTAAATTTAACAGCAGTGCATTGACAGGGAGCTGCCAGAAATTCAAGCTGGATTTAGGAGATCACGGAATGAAGGATATCATTGATGACATCAGTTGGATCTTGGCACAAGGCAGAGAATACCAGAAAGAAGTTTACTTGTATTTTATTGCCTAGGCAAAGACATTCCATGTGTGGCTCATAACAAACTATCTATAGCATTGAGAAGAATGGGAATTCTAGAACATTTCATTGTGGTCATGCATAACCTGTACATGGACTAAGATGCTGACCTTGAACAGAACAAGGGAATGTTTCATGGTTTAAAATCAGGAAAGATGTGCCTCAGGGTTGTATCCTTTCAATCTTTATGAGGAGCAAATAGTATGAGAAGCTGGACTATATGAAGAAGAATGCGGAATCAGGAATGAAGGGTAGCCTATTAACAACTGCAATATGCAGATAACACAATTTCACTGGGTGAAAATGAGGTGGGCTTGAAGGACTTCCTGATAAAAATCAGACGGTAGCCTTCAGTATGTGAAGCAGCTCAATGTAAACAGAGCCCAAATCCTTGTGTCTGGACCAATCGCCATCATGATAAATGGAGAAAAGAGTAAAGTGTTCAAGGATTTTGTCTTGCTTGGATCCACAGTCAATGCTCATGGAATCAGCAATCCAGAAATCACACCATTACGTTGGGAAAACATGCTGCACAAGACCGCTTCAAAGCAGAGAAAAGCAAGAACGTCATGCTGGGGAGTGAGGAATGCCTGACGAAAGGCATGGCATTTTGTGAAAATTGGACAATTGATAAGAAAGATTTCAAAAGAACCGATGCATTTAAATTGTGGTGCTGGGAGGGCAACAAATGTATAGATGTGCTTTACACAATTGATCTATGTATTGTGATGAATTGTATGAGCCCCAATAAATTGATTAATAAAAAAAATAAAAAAAGAAATTGTCAAATAGGAACCAAAAAGACTGTGTTAAACCTTGACCTAAAATATTAGTTAATAAACAAATAAATTTATAACCTTCATGAATAATGAAAAAAAAATTGTGGTGCTGGTAAAGATAAGTGAAAATAGCAAGCACTGCTAGCAAACACATAAGTATTGGTTGAAATTAGACAGAATGTTCCTTAAGAAGGAGAATGACAAGATTTTGCCTCATATATTTTGGATATAAAATAGAAGATGTTTATAAAAAAGGCAGACTGTCAATGCGTTGGATAGATCTAGTGGCACAACCGTAGCCTCAAACATAACAATGATTGTGAGGATGCTGCGTGGTGCGGCAGTATTTCGTTCTCTTGTACATACTGTAGATCCCTTTGCTCTACTTGGAACCATCTCCAAGGATATTCCTTCTTATCTTTCTTTCTCTGCTGCCCCAGGCAGTGGAGACTTGTATTTTGGATGACTACTTTCAAGATTTTAAAACTCTTGAAATTCTGTAATACTAGAAGTTAGAGCAGAAGCCCTAGATATGTTATTAGGCCAATTACCCATATACCCCATTAAAAATGACCATAAAATTCCAAACCAAGGAACCAAATCCCATGAAATGTTTGTTTGTTTGTCATGATTGTAAATATATTATCAGAAACTTTTGCCAATAAACCCTCTTTCCTCTGTCCCTGTATTATCTCCATCCTGATTCACTCTGTAATTTCAGATATTATTTCTATGCTAATGATTTCACATTTGTAACTCCAACTCAGATATCCCCTCTGAATGCAACATTACATGTCTAAGGATATCTCGGTGACACCCATTATGTCAAAAGCAAATTTGTATCTTTCCTTTTTTGCCTGTCTCTTATCTGCCACTTTTGTGTGTCCAGTCATATCTAATATGCACCACCCCCAAATCAGCAACCATGCTTGAAATCATTCTTTCCCCAGCCTACACGTGAGGTCAATGTTCTATTTGATCACCCTCGTCCTCTGGTCCTTTCCCTTCTCACTTCCCTTCTTAGATCTTCCAGGCATGTAGAATAGTATCTCTAGGATTCATGGGATCCACCAAGAACTTCAGGATTCAGATCCCACCCATCCTTCACCTCTCCCTCCTTTCCCAGTAAACAAATCATTTCCTTTATCGGGTCTCCCCAAAGCTGACTCTCTTGAGGTTGACGTGAAAGATGTCACACCTTCTTGAAACAGCTCTACCACTTTATCTTCTTAAAATCAATGACTCACTCCATCCTCAGTACTTTCCCTCTGATCTTTGAGTTCTGTAATTTGCTGCAATGGTTCACAGAACTCACAAACGATATTTGCGGATAAGGGAAGTAACAGTAAAATGTGGTATCAGGAACTACTCATCAATAACACTAATAACTCAGGATACGGTTCTTGATTGGGAGAGCTCCTTCTTCCCCTCTAGTGCTGCACCTTCCTTGAGACCATTTCAGGCAAGTGTTATACTTCTTAACCCCAAGTTAGCAAACACTACAGTGACTTGCACTTGTCTACTGGCTCCTGCTACCATCTCTTAATGCTATCATTCTTGGTATTGCTGCACTGTTATCTCTGTCACCCATGTTCAATCTCTCTCTCTCTCTCTCTCTCTCTCTCTCTCTCTCCTGTGTATTTGTCTTCTTTTAATCCTAATAGGATGTTAAACCTGACCAATCCCCCTTTTGAGTTCCTTGGTCCTTATTTGCATTAGCAAGTCATTCGATCCCCATACACAGTCTCACAAGCACCTTATTTGAATAGGCCCACTCAGGCATTGCGCAGGACTTATAAAGTCTATGACTGGGAGAGCCATGTAAAATAAGGTGCTTTCCAGAGCCCACCCCTGGTTCTTCTTACTGGTGACTTTTTCATGAAGGGAAACTTCCTTTTCCCAATCATTTTACCTGTCCAAACCTGTTACGAAAAGTAATTTTTCAGTAGGGTACCTCGTCCCCCTGGTGAAGGTACACAGGGACCTCCCATTCAGGTCTGCCGCAGGTATCCACCTGACCTGGTCAGTTTCTCCAAAAATCATCTCAGCTTCACTGTACCACCGTTCATAAAACTGAATTTAGAGAAGATTAGTCTTTTGCTCTGAGTCACTCTTTTTGTATCAGCATAATGTTAGATTTCCCCCACTGAATAACCATGCTTTTATTACTTTACCTTCAGCTATTGTTTCATTTTCCTGCCATTTATCATTTATTTTTGACTCAAACTTTTCCAGCTTGCACAGGGATATCAGGTTTGGGTACTCTGCCAGTCCAGATTGCTGGTAGCCAGACCAGTCCAGTAAGAGATTTTCCCTTGGTGAATTCCCATTTATGTTGGGCAGAGTTCATAGGTACAATGTTAGTTAGGTAATGTGCCAGTATTCATTGTCAATCTCAATTTTACTAAATGAGGCTAGAAGATAGAATCTATCCAGTTAGGGACATGGAAATTCTAATGCATACGTTCATGGATATAGTTACAGTCTCTTGCCCAGGTATCATTTCTGCTTCCAGTACCCACAGCTTCGTCCCTTGTCCTCTGAGCACAGTATCTGGTAAGGAACAAGCAGTTTTAGGTGATGTAGGGAAGGATTGTGGACTGGTATCATCATCCCCTCTCAACCCTTCTTCCTCAGGTCCCCGAAGACATATCTTCGATCCTCTCATGTTCTCTATGATCACATATGTCTAAAGGCATTTGAGCCAGCCCTTCATACTTTGATCTGCCTCTTTTAGATAACAAATCTTTCCATTGTCTTTTCTAATCCTTTATCAAACAATTAATCTAAGGAAGGGATGCAACAAGGTAAGTCCATTTAATAATAATGTATCTTGGCTCATCGGTGCATTCTGCGGGCTGTAGTGTGTCCCTGGGTCTAATGAAATATAAATTGGTAGTGAAAATTGGTAGAATATCTTTGGTTCTAATCCCTGAATGGTATTTTTGGCATGTGTATCTGTCACAGTTCATGCAAAGCCCCGTCAAGAGTAAGCAACTATTCTTTGAGGACTCAATTGTTGCCATCTGATGTAATTGGTCCTATAGAACCAACTTGAAAAAAAAAAAAAGAACCAACTTGATAGCTATGTACAGGGCTTCCCCATGTCATCCCACCCCACTACATCCCTAGAATCTACCCTATAATTATATGCACGCTCTGGGGAGTTTTTTTGCTGGGAGACACGGCAATCCTTAGTGGTATTTTGTGCCTTGAGGGATACAGGAGGCCATAGGTCTAGATTCAGCCTGTCTTTGCATTGCTACAGCATCCTCCTGCCCAGGTATTTCATAGAACCAAATAGCTAGCTCATTTACTGATTCCCATCACCTTCCAACTCAAGAAATTACTTTTTTGATGGACATTAACTTGTCCTATTCTAATATGCTCACTGAACTCCTCCACTGTTTTCCATAGGCCCAGGCCTCAAATAGGTATCCTATTAATAGCTCAGCTTTTAATTGCCTATTTGCCTGACCATATAGTTAGGCTGCTGGCCATTCTCAATGAATTGGTAAAAATCCAATCTTACCGTTGACCAGTTCTGTCATGGCTAGGAAGACAAGATGCAGTTCAGCCCATTGAGCTGACCGGCTCTTACCTTCTTCAATCAGGGTCATTCCTCCTACCAGTCTGAATGCAGAGTTTCCCCACCAACTGTTGTCCATTTACCATGGATTGCCCATCCACGGACCAAGCAGCTTTCTGCTTCTCAGCAGAAAGTTGTTTGTAGAACACTGTCCATGTAAAAATGAGCTCTAGAAGCAAATCAGGTGGTTCCAGTATAGCCTATATGAGAAAAGAGGCCATCTGCTCATGGGTATGGCGGTTGACATATCCATTCCTCAAGGTGTTTGTTTTTGCATGAACAATTTCCAATTTTTGGTGAAACTATTTGGAATACTGCCTTCCTTAAGAGAGTGTTTTCTGAACCATCAACGATGGTGGCAGTATTTCAGGGTTTCTGGTGAATTTATGTCCTATTGTAATTGCAGTAGTTTAAATTAATGGTAGTTATCTAATGTTTGTGTCAACTTGAAGATATGAAAGTGTAGGGGTGGAATCTAGCTTGTTACTCAGGTCACAGCCTAAGGGTACTTCCTGATGGGCATGGCCTTCTCATAAGGAGGCTCCTGTGGACATCCACCCCCCCTTTCTCTGCTTTCACCTTCCTGTTGGAAAGGCACACTGAGTGCTTCCAGAGACAATGCCATGGGATCCTCACAAGTCTGTACCCTCTGGCCTGTGATCTTCTTGCATTCTGTGTGATTGCATGTGGCTGTGTGAGTCAGACAAGGGATTTATGGACTCATATCAGACTTATGGATTATTATCAAACTTACGGACTTGCTCTGGACTGGCCTGGGATATTCTCTCTCACACATACATGAGTGTCACTGGATGTGTTTCTCTAGTCAACCTGGCCTAACACGCAGTGCTTGACAGCAGGCAATTCATTGCCTTTCAAATGGTGTATATTGTGGTGCAGCATCTTGAAACGTTCTAGTGCAGAATCCTAGTGGTTGTCATTGTTAGGTTTTTCCTATAATCTCCAGTCTGCATAAGCATGTGTTGCAGATACCCCCAATCATGTCTCAATGTAGATCATAAAGGTCTAAAGATAACGAGAGTGAGACTGATTTTCATAATTCTAACATATTCTGCTATAGTTTTAGGCCCCATTCAAATGTAGTTTTCTTCCAAGTGGTTTTATGGAGGAGGGCCAAGAATATTCGTAGATATAGAATATTTTCTAAAATCCAAATAAGCCTATTAACACTGGGCCTTGGGTGGGGGGTGAGGTTGTAACCACAACTTATTTTTCCTTGCCTGTGGAATATCCCACCTGACGTTTCTCAAGTTATTCCCAAGGATTTCGCTGCTTAGGCAGAACTCTGGATTGCAGCAGGATTTGTTATCCAGCCTCTCTTGGTCATGTGGCTACCACTATTGCATTGAGATCAGGCCCGTACTTCAATGTTTGATATTAACATAATATCATTGACGCAATGTATCATTTTACTTGCGATCTGCATCAAGTCCAAGTCTCTCCTAACCAAATTATAACTATAAGTGAGTAAATTAAAATAACTCTTTAGCCATACAGAGGAAGTAATTGGGATCTTTCCCATGTGGCAGCAAACCCTGGCTGGCTCTCTTCTGAGACTGGATTGAGAAAAGGGCATTTGCAAGGTCAATCAGTGACAACCAGTCTCCTTTAATTTGCTGCATGCATATTTTATGCACCATTTGTACCGTATCTAGAACGGCTGGAATCACAGATGGGACTACTTTATGTAGGCCTTAGTAATCCACTGTCAGCCTCCATGGGTCATATAGGGCTTTTCTACAGAGAATTTCTAGGCATCAGCCTTACAGCCCTTAACCTACTACTGCTGAATTGATTCTAACTCATCGCAACTCAAGCCTTAACATGCATTTGATGAAATAAGTAATCTCCTTTTGTCCTACAGGTAGTCTATACTGTTTCAAATTAACAAACTGAGTAAAGTTCGAGCAATTTTAGTGATTCTTATGTAGCATGTCCAATCATGTAAGTTTTACATACCTCCAGTTTTATAATATCAGAGAGAAGGAAGTATTCCTCACTTATAGTACCCATACAAATAATACTTTGAGGTAAGTGTGGCAGTTACATAATCTGTCAACTTGCGAAGGGGGTGGAGTCTAGTCTGTCAATCAGGTCACAGCCAGTGAGGCCTCTGTGTGGGCAATGCCTTCTCCTGAGGATTCTGGGCACTCCGATCTTCCTCCGGGAGGTGGGACATACACTCTTTTCCTGTGAGACAATCCTGTTGACAAGCCATATGGAGCTACATTGGTGGAAACAGCCCTGGAGCTGGAAGAGCCACATGGAGACCCATGCCAGATCTGAGATGCTTCCACTGCCACTGGATCCACAAGACTTTCCACCCACTGGCCTCTGATCTTCCTGCATTCAGCATCATTGTATGTGTTGTGTGAGTCATAGATTGGTGTCAGATGGACATATAGGCTAATATCAGACTTATGGACTTGATCTGGATTGGGTGGAGAGGTTTTCTTAATATGCAATTACTCTTTTATATAAAACTCTTTCTTGTACACATATAAGTGTCTATGAATTTGTTTCTCTAGTCAACCCAGACTAACACAGTAAGGAACATGCAACTATTTCATAGAACTCATTCACTGTCATTGGGTCAATTCCAACTAATGGTCACCCTATTACAGTAGAGCAGAGTAGAACGACTCCATCAGGTCTCCCAAGGTATAAATCTTTATGAGAGCAGAAAGCTTTTTATTTTTCCCACAGAGCAACTGGTGGGTTCAAGCTACTGAACTTGGGTTATCAAACAAATTAGTGACCCACTAAGTTAACAAGCTCCTTATACTTCCCACAAAATCTGTTTAAAGCTTCCAGTTCTTATCTAAAATTTCAAGCTAGCTCCATATCTCCATCTAACCTTAGGCCCCTTCAAGACTTAATTGGCAAATTTTAGGATTACAATACATTGGGCTCTTGTGTCCTGGATCTTCAAGGAGGTATCTTCCCACTTCCTGGTTATTTACTCATGCATACACATATGACCGTAGGTCCCTTGCTACCCTTCCTCAATCCTTATCTTGGTCAATTCATTCAACTTCTGCTTCAGATGGTTTCAGGTGGAGGCTCCCATTATCAAATTCCTCCTGATTGGAATAAAATAGAACAGATTTGTTTGGGACTATTTAATAGTCTGGGACCATCAGGAGTTTCAATTCATACACTCAATCTCCTGTGGTGCTGCATTAGAACACTTATCTGAATTTCATTAATGTCCACTATAGTCATCCCATTTCTTTGTAATCATTTAAAAATCTTCATTGTGCTAGGCTAAATTCTTCCCCAGTTGCCTCATGCCATTATCCTATGAATCACGCTGACATTTCTTGCATTTGTAAGACCGATGCAAGGACAGCTGTGCCAAAAAAACCTACAAGACTTTTCAAACAATTGCTTTGTTTCACAGTAGCCAGATCAGCCAGAGTGCCTGTGTAGGAGGGATTCCTTTGGTTATCATATCTAGGTAAAGAGCGTACTCAGATGATGTCTAAGACTGGGTTTTCTAAAGAAGTAAAACAAGTACCCTTATATATGTATACATATAGAGAGGGGTTTCCAAAAGAGACATTTGGTGCTCTGAAGTAAATGTTAGAATGCTATTTGGTTGGTGGATCAAACTTATCAGCTACTGCATGGGAGAAAGATGAGGCTGTCTGCTCCCATAAAGAGTTACAATCTCTGACACCTTATATGGGCTTAGCACGAGTTGCAATGGCACTGGGGTTTTTTGGATTTTATATAGCCGTTTATACCAAGAAAATGATTTACGCCATTGTAGAAGTGGGCAATTTCCGAGGCCCGGGGTCAAATGTCAGTCTGTAGGCTGATGCAGGCAAGATCAGCAGATCAGAAGGCTGGCTTCTGTATACAGAGTTGAAATAATCAAAGGTTGGCAGGCAGGAAGACAAGCTGCTGATGACTTCCAGGATTAGCAGGCAATATTGCAGGCTAATTGGTTCAGGTCCAAAGAAGCAGAGGTCAGATGATAAGCCAAATTCTGGATCCAGACCCAGTAAAAACCAAGCAGTATTTCCACAGAGTCCACATATATTGGAAGCAAATAACACCTCTTAGGAAACTTCCTTAGGGTTTTTGCTTGTTTTTTACCCACTACTTTTTAAATTGTCAGTTATATGGCCATTTACATTTCAGATCCTCAAGGGGAGCTGTCTTTCAATCCACTGGCTGTTCATAGCAGATCGCATCATGGAGGTATTGTATTGTGTTAGATCTCATCATGGATGATGACCACGTCTTCACTGCCAAACCAGTAGAATCCTGGTCTAGCAAAGTTAACACAAACCTTAGCTGTCACAGATGAATATCCTGATCATCATAAAGCCATCCCACTGTGGCTTGCATAGCAGTATATTTGATGCTTCATCTGGAAGATTCCATAGGATATTTTGGTGGGGATAGGAGCAGTTTTCCTTCTCCAAGTAAACAAATCTCACTGCAAACTTTATTCAATCCCCCAGATTGGCTGTCACCTCTGGGTTAACCTACTTTGTAACTGGAGCCTGTGTCGTCATTTACGATTGTCCAATTATGAGTTGTGGGTCTTGCATCAATCCAAACACACTCTTCTTTTCTGCAGCATTCAAAACTAATGACTGTCCCTAAATTATCACTTCATTATTTTAATAATGATTCCTCAGGAAGTTGATAATATTGACCTACAAACTGAAACAACTCCTTTCCTTATATTATACCTGCTGGCTTCCACAGAGCTTTGTTTTGTTCATTCCTATCTCGAACTACCTTCTGGGTGGCAGGCAGTAGTAGATGGATTTCCTGTTGTGTCAACATTACTCCTGCATTCTGAGACAACCAAGATGGGCAGCCACAGCTCTGACCAGATCAGATGTAGACTTGGTTCAGTGCTACAATTCATCCCACATTCTGTTCCCCTGCCGTTGCAGCAGGATTGATGAGAACAGCCAAATACTTACATGTCTCCCCTTTCCTTATCACTCAGAATTTTCCTTATGCATCCAACTAGGCAATTCCCCTGGAGTTAGATCCACCACTCCTATTTCTCATGAACTGCTTTTGCTTTGGGTAACTCATTGAAACAGAATAGCTGCTTTAATCCAAGGGTGATTAAACCAAAGATTTGTCATTCTCCAGTTTATCCACCTTTCTCCAAACTATATACTCGGTGAGTCTGGGCTGTTTCCGTAAATCCTATCATTCTAATGCCAACTAAATGAACAATTCCTGTTGTAACGATTGGCACAAAGCTGGTTTTTATGAGATGGAAGTTAAATGTCCCAAATATTTCAACTTTTTCAAACTGCTATACCACTCCATCAGCTCCAACACCCCCATCTTCAGTGTTCTCCTTCCATCTTTGCACTCCATAATTTGCTGTAATGTCTCACAGAACCTAACGTTGAGTGGCTTCTTTGGGAAGTACCTGAGTATAATTCTAGTTGAGGTAGATCAGGAACTACTCAGAATACAGTTCTTAATTAAGTTTGTTTCTTCTCTGCCTCTGCTGCTGGACCTGCTCCGGCTTTCTTCGGAAAGTCAAAAACTCCTAGCTCTTGTGTCAGGAACCCTATCAGAGCCATGCTAAGCCCTGTCTCCTGCCTCCTGCTTCACACTGTCAATACTCTGGCAACTGCTCTGTTGTCATCTCTTGCTGTCTTCTGTGTTACAACTCCTCTTCTCCCTTTCCATGTTTTTTTAAAAATATGCATGACTAGAAAAAATGAATAAACCGACTAATCCCAACAACAGAGTTTCATGCACTTTATCTGCATGGTTCCATGTGCCTCCTTTGCATTAGCATCAAGCTATCCAATCTTTTAGTGAGCCATGAGACATCTTATTTGCATTGCCCCTACCAATCAATATGTGAGAGTCACAAAGATTATAGCTAGAAGGGTGATGTTAACTAATTCATTGCATTACACCCAGCCACATTAAACTTCTTTCCTATATTCATTATCTTTTCCACAAGCCTCTCCAAGAGAAATTCACTCCTGTGTCCTTCCACACTCCTCACTTTTCAACACGCTTAGGGTCCAAAGACCGGGTCACTATGTGAAAATTGGCATCATATGTAAATGGAGGGTGACCACATCAGATCATAAAATAGAGGGTACCTGCATTATCACATATTTTGTCAACATAATAGTTACATAACTGTCAAACTACTCAGAATCATAAACCAGTCAAGTTGATACATAACCTTAATCACCACAGCTAGCATTACTTGGCATTCATTACTATGATATTAATATCCAAAACACTTGGATGGTAGTTGTATTTTTTTTTTTACCAAGAGAGAGGATTTTAATGATTTCATTTTTGAGATCAAATGCACAAAGAAATTGCTTAACAAGGGTACTTATACATACTGGTTTTCTAATATCAGAACTGCATAATTTTACTGTTAGCTGATTATGATTTTCCAACATTCAAACTAGCCTTTTCTCCTTAATCACAAACTCAGGTCCTATCAATATAAGTGATAGAAATGAAGCACATCTCTAGTTTAGGAGGCGTGCCTTTTATTCAGATACTTTAATTAGTAATAGATTTAAAATAGTGCTTAATAAAATACTTAGGTAAGTCTGGTTAGGGAAAAATGGGACAAACAGGGTCATATAATCACACGAACCATTCAAAGGCACTGTTCAATCGTACAGGAAATCACTGGGTACTCAGACATAAAACTATGAGCTCTGCAGAGCTGTGTTGATCTCTAAAGGTTTTGTTTTGTTTTGTTTTTTGCAATTGTAAGTATATGAAACAGTTGAAAAGTAAGTGGTAGTTATATTAATTTTCCTCTTCTCGTTTATCCCACCACAAAAGGAGCCTTGGAGGCATAGTAGCTAAGCATGTGACATTAACCAAAAGGTCAATGGTTCAAATCCATCGGCTGCTTTGTAGGATGATGAGATGGCAGTCTGAGTCTCTATAGATTATAGACTTAGAAATCTTATAATTAAGTTCTATTCTGTCCTATCCTATAGGCTTGCTATGAGTCAGACTAGACTCAACAGCGGGGGGGGGGGGGGGGGGGGGGGGGGGTACCTTAGACTATATTCTGTGGCAACCTAAGTAACACACTGTACTTCACAGCATGGCTCTGCATGTTAATTGTAATCTCATTCACCAACTCTATTATCCAGACAGACCAGCCTGATGTCATAGTCTTTTCCCATTCCCCCTCTCCATATACAAGGTACCTCATTGCAGCCTAACGACAAGCTCTCTCATCTGCGCTCGTAGCATGCTGGGAGATCTACCCCGTACTAATATTAACTACCACCAAGGGTTTCTCTCTCTTTTGTTCATCTCAAATAAAACTGCCTTTCTGATCACTTCAGTCAGTGGGGAAAAAATGGCTATATGTTTACTAACTCAGATCCATGACCACTATATATATTGGTCCTAGAACCAAATAATCTGACACTTTTCTTTAATGTGCGTCCAATTTATATAGATTATATTAGAGCTTTTTAAATTGTAAAAGAGTGCACAAAAGTTAGCATTTATTCGGATTCAAGGGACTATAGATTTTAGGTTTCCTATTCTTTGTTTAAATATATGTCTACTGATGATAGGGGCGATTTAGGCAAAATCAACTGACATATTATGTGTTGAAAGCTTACTTCTTCTTACTTGCTCGCTCCTGACCTTCAGATGGCTGTTTTACCACTCAATCGGTTTCTTAATTATCGAAGGGAACACATTCTGTCCCTTTGATTTCCTAGATTCAGTGTTGCTAGGAAAATTAAGTGTGTGAATGCATGTCCAAATCCTCACCTAGGATATTTGTCAATGCGAGTCATTCAAAAGCCAGCAGCTTCGGTGGTCAACAGTATGATCATCCACTGTGCGACCTCTGCCCTGTTAACAGATTTCAGCCTCATCATCTTTTGTTTCTTCACCCTAAGCCCTCACTTCCTCTGACTGTACCCTTTTGATTCCAAGCCAGCAGGCCACTTGTGTCTGGATCTGGCAGATCCTGAAATCTCTGCTTGGTTTTGCGAGACAAGTTCAGGCATGTACAGACATGTCCACGAGTTTCTCAAAAGGCTGACTTTGCCAAAGCCAAAACACCTCTCCCCCTCCCTTCCCATCAGGTCCTGGGCTCCAAGCTGTTGGACATAAGTTTGTGCTTTCGAAACTTCAGTATTTACACAGAATCTGTGGCTCTGATGTACCCAGGGTCCAGCTGCTGATACTTATCTTGAAATTTCTGAAGTGCAAAACGGCAATCAAAGCATCGGGGCACAGAAATGAACAAATAAAGATGTTTGGGTACTGCCTGAGCTTCTCATGCAATTTGCACATTTTTCTTGGCTTGCGTAACCTGAGGTGGCTGGGCTCATGGACTCCTTCATTCCTTGGCCCAGTGGGAAAGCACATGGCAATATGACAAATACGGGAGCTGGACATCCACGAGGGGACTCACCCCTGCTAGGAAAGCATCCACCTCCATGCCTCCCAGACAGCGTTGACGCATGCAGACGAGCTGGACAAAGAACGTACAGTCTACTTTCCCTGGCCTTCGAAGGGAAGATGTTGCAATGTACAGGCAATTGGACTGTTTGCCTCATTCATCAAAACAGTCACATTTGCTAGTAATACAAAGCATCTATGATGAGAAGGACTGGGAGGGAGCTCCGTGGATTAAGGGTAAAATGGTTCAAGTCTCTTAATTTCTAACATTCGGCTAGACTTTGAAGTGGTCTTTTCTCCCTTCAGAAAGTGTTGCGGGGGTATTTAAACTGCCTGGACTTTGGAACCAGATGGATGTGTGGCTCAGACTTGCCAGCGGTGGGATCTTAAGCAACGTAATCTTTCCAATGTCTTTGCTCTCATCTGGAAAGGAGGGGTAGTGACACCAAACTCTTCGAGTTTTTATGAGCATTCTTTGAGATAATGTATAGTGTTTACTGGGTACCAGACACGGCAAATGCTATAAATGCAACTTTTATCATCCATCTACTTTTTAAAAGCCTAACACGCGCCAGGCACTCGGTGGGCACCAAGTTAGTCTTCCTTTTTTACCTTGGAGCTGGCTGAACTTTTGAATTGGAGACGAGAGACAGTAAGAAGCATATTTTGAAAGAGACAGTGAAGGCTTGAGTCTATTCCGCGTCTCCCCTCAGAAGTAGCTGCATGACCTTGGACAAAAGACTCCTTTCTGGACACCAGTCCCTTCTCACCAGTAATTATTCCCCTTTCTAGGATGCGAAGATTGAATAATTATACTAGCCAGTATTGACATGGCATCTACTAGTTTCCTAGCACTTTCTAACCATTTTATATTTACTACTTTATTTAATTTTTACAACCTCCTTAGGAATCGTTGTTATACAAATTTTACCCACGAAGAAATCAAGGAGTCCAGAGGTTAAGTGACTCTTCCACCGTTGGCAATAAGAAAACACCGTCAGGTGCCATCATCTTTTCTTCCAACCATCACACTTGGTGCTCGGTGGATGAAAAACCCTGTATAAATGTAGCCATTTTTGTCTGGTCGCCATGGGAAACTCTACATGATGAACTAAAGTGAAGAAGATTCAACTAGTCTTTTGCTCTGATTCCTCCAGAATTCAGCAAGATTCTCTAAAACGGAACAGATGCCCACCATTGCTCCCTAGTGCTTTCCCCCAACATTTAATTATGAACGCCTTCAACCATGCAGATAAGTTGAGATCATGTAACTGAAAATGTCATCTATCCAACACCTGGATTCCATGAATACCACTGTCCGACGCTTGCTTTGAAGGTGCCCTGGTGGTCCTGTGGCCAGGGGCTAGGCTGCTAGCCACATTGGCTCTGTGGCTCAAACATATCTGCTGCCCCAAATGAAAAAGAGGGGGCTATAGACTGCTGTCAAGATTATTCGGTCTCCGAAATCTAACACAGGGTTGCTATGAGTTGGGATAGACTCTCTGAAAGTGAGTTAAATTGCTTTAACCCAGATGTAGCTATTGAGAGCGCTCCCGATTTATCCAGTCATCGTATATGCGATGCATTCCAAAGCAAGTTGCAGTTGTCACCAGGCTTCATCCAATTATTCCAGTGTCATCAATTAGAAATGAATATACTTCATGAGTTTTTTTTCTTATCCAAAAATGCCCTTTAGGTACTATATCTGAGATGAGGAGTTTGTAATCTTAGAAAATAACTAAATGAACATAAACCATGCTATACTAGTAATTATTTTTATTGCCCTTCCTGCTGCTGTTGATAATTTAGTAATTATCATTATTTTATTATTACTATCCTTGATGCTGTTGTTGATTTTCACACCTGATTTCTCAAGTAGGAGTCAGTGTACTAGGCAGCTGTTTTCTCCCCTGCTCAGACCTCCCATTTTATCCTAGACTTAATGACTCCTGCTCAATTTGTCCCACGCTCGCCCTCACTCTCTTGTGCCCAGATTCAACCACGGTTTGCTCTCTGCCAAACCTCCCTATATCCAGTGGCATTCCAATGCTGTTACAGAGGCCCAGATGGTATCCAAGTATCTGTCTAAACCGGCCAATCATTACAATAACACCTTATATTTAGTTTATGCTACTTCATTATTTTATTCAGTGTTTATCAACAGCCTATTTAACCAGGTGATCAGGAGTGAAGAAGGCAGAGAGTGGGCAGGGGCATTGGATACCAAGGGGAAAAATCAACTAAGACAAATTCAGGGTATGACTTCTGTGTGCACACGATTGCCATCAAGGCATGTATAGTCAAGTTCAAAGAAGGAAACAAATACATTAGGCACAACTGGAGAAGCGCTATAGAGAGCAAAGGAGGCAAAAGTTCTATATAGTCATGTTTATGTGAATGGCTGTCAAAAAGATGCAATATAGGGCTGCTTACAGGATTCGAGTGGGATATCTGGAGAAAAATCAGGCTGGTAACTAAGGTTGGGGAGATTCAAGTCCAAGGAATAAGGGAAAGAATAAAAGAGAACTTATATTATTGTCATCAGAATAAGGCTTAGCCATTGTTAAAATGGCAACAGGATAATCATGCCTTCCAGAATCATGTTGGTCAATCATTAAGATGGCTTAGAATGTGTGAGGGGATTGAGTGGTAGAGTCAAGGACTCTTTGAACTGGAAGAGTCACAAGGATGGAGGAGATAAGATGAGAAAGCTAGCTTTGTGGCATGAGGTAAAATTATTCCAGAAATGAGAGCTGAAATATCTTGGTAACAAGCTAGGACCTCCATCAGGCAGAGGCAGCTTCTATTTAATGGGTGAAAACATAGTAACCCGCCCCCCGGCCCCTCACTATCTAGTCAATTCCAACTCACAGCAACCCTACTGGACAAAGTAGAAATGCCCCCTGAGAAGGTTTTCAGGGTGAGAAATCTTTATGGAAGCAGAAGGCCACATCTTTTTCCCATGGGGCAGCTGGTAAGTTTGAACCAACAACCTCAGTTTGCAACTCAATGCTTCTCCATTGTACCACCAGGGTTCCTGAAGAAATAGCAAACAGGAAACTAAAGAGGGCATATTCTAGTGAAGTGACCAAGAAGAGATCCAACAGAGAACTCAACGCTCTAAAAGAACAAAACGATTTGTAGCATATTCAAGAAACAGCGTGAAATAGAGTCGGTGTCCTGAGTCTCCCACCTTATAAGAACTCCATCTTTTCTTTATAAACGTAGAATAAAGTTTACTTTCAAGAAATAGTATGAAGGTTAACTAATATGCCAAATGAAATACACCTGGCATAACACGTAATTCAAAGATGCGGCTTACATCTTCGGTGTGTTTTTTTGCTCCTTTTGGTCTAAATAGTCTATAATTTGGGGGATTCCCACTAAATCTCATGAATCGTTATTATGACCAGAATTGAAGTATTTTGTTCAGGACTGCTCTTAAGCATACATGAAGACTTTGTAGGGGAAAATTTAAAAGATATCCTTTGGTTCAATTTAATTTTAAAAAATCAATCCTTTTTAAGCATTTTTTTTAAAGGGAGGGCTTATTTCACCAAGTCCAGACACAAAGGATAAATAAGAGATTGTATCTCAGTCTCCACTCTTCTTCGCAACCATGATATCGCTGCCCTTGTGCCCAAGCAATATGATTGGGAAAGGAGAAAACTGAGACTATCTTGATAAATGATTGGAGTCCATCAGATTGAGAACCCATCTCAATTTGCTGTGGAGTGGAGTAAAGAGAGCTTTTAATGTTCTCTTCATCTCTAAGATTGATGGGATAAGACTTACCATAACTTGCATTTCCCCATAATACACTGCTCATGCTAAAGATGAGAATACATCCTTTATTCCCCAATACAAAGGATTCCAATTCCAAAGCTCAGCTCATTAACTCTGCAAGTCTGCAGGAGTTGCCATACACGGGCCCACAAACAAGTCCATCAGCTGTTGGTACTTTTTCGTGTCTACCATGTCCTTCCTTCCCAACCCCCATTCCCCTCCTTTAGGTGGGATGATGGTGAATCCACCTAGAGAGCGGATCTCGGCACCTCAAAGGGTACTACCATACCCGAGTGCTCTGAAAATTGGTACTTCAAGTACACTGCCTTCCTATGTATCATCAAAACGTCAACATCTGTCTGTTTTCTCCACAGAGGACAGAGGAGGTCATTGACTCTCATTCTGTGTCATGTTTCCTCTCTGGAAGACAAGGATGTCCTTACTTGTTTGCACGTTTCCCCCAAGCACCCTTATGTCAAGAGTTCTTCAACATCAGTCATTAGACCACGCCAGAGGTACCCAATTTTGGTCCCTCTTGCCCTTTCCTTCTTCTCTGCTGTCCTCTCACTCCATCTGGTGCAAAATGATACATATAAATAAACACCGACTTGGGCAGTTCTCCAGAAATGAATGAATCCCAGTGTCAGCCTCAGTTTGGGATCTCAGGATTGCTCCATAGTAAATAGATCATAAGTATTTGTGAAGTTCCCACAGGATGTTCAACTGAAATGAATTCTTGAGATATATTTTCAGTGGAATGTCAGTGGACCCTGCTTTTCAGAAGTGCAGTCAAATAAGGACAGGTTTACTTTCAACATAACTTTGATTTTTGTTAACTTTACAAACTAAAAGTCTCATTTTAAACAGATTTTAAATACATAGACAAGAAAAAGAAATGGAAAGAATCATTAAAACTCTACTGTCCAGAGAAGGCATTTACCAACATTTTGGTTTATTTCATTGTAGGATCTTCTATAATTTACTTAAGTAGTGTAGATTTTAGTTTCTATCTAACATTTTCCTATTTTAACTTATGGATATTCTTATAACTGTATTTATGATACCATTCATGTTTCTCACCTCAGGATACTTTGGTAGAAGTGCAATTAGTGCCATACATTCCCAAAGCCAAGCTGTTGGCAAGTCTTGGCATCTCCATCTTTAAATGTATCCCAAATTTCAGCCCTGTTCAAGATTTACACTGAAACTCTAGTACACCTCCCTGTGGCACATCATCCTAGACCACCTTCACCCCAGTCCACCACTCTAGTATATTTACCTCAGCCCCATCACTGTAGTTCAGTCACCCACCCACCATCCCATCTCCCATAGTCTAACTCCCTAGCCCAACTTCATGCAGGCTCACGACTCTAATACAGTTCCCTGCTAGTCCATCTCCCCATAGTTTCCACACCTACTCCACCTGTCGCCTTCATCATTTCAATAGCATCAGAAGTGGTTTTCTAGCTTCTGCATTAACCAATTTAGCTTGTTCTCCACTTATCAGATGAGAACCAGATCGTTTCAATCCCTTACTCTACTATCCTACAAATCAAGTCTCCATCATTACCCTTGAAGTCTTTAAAGCTCTATCCAGTCTAGCCTCTCCCAGGTCTATGAATTCCCTATTTATTCTTTTCTTCTGGTGCACTGGAATGCAGCCATTGTGCTTGTAGTCTTGTAGGTGGTAAGTGCAGTCAAGGGAGTTCTAACTCGTAGCAGTCCCATGTACTACAGAGTGGAATGCTGTCCCTTCTTTCCCCATCCTCACAATTGTTCCTAGGGTTGACCCCATTGTTACAGCCATACTGACCCAGTCACTGTGACTGCTGAAAGAGGCAAGCTCATGCCTGCGTCAGGCCTTTCCCAGTGGCTCTTCTTTTGGAGCTGTGTGAGTGTGTTGGTTAAAGTGCTCAGCTGCTCTCCCAATGGTGAGCAGTCTAACTCCAAGGCAGAGGGATATGGCCTCTCGTTCAAAATTCTTCAAACTGATTTTTTTTTAATCAAAAGATCATTTTCTTAGGGGCTCTTACAGCCCTTCTAAAAATCCATTCATCTCAAGCATATTTGTACATATGTTGCCATCATCGTTTTCTAAACATTCACTTTCTATCGGAGCATGTGCACAAGTACAAATAAGAGAGAAGAGCCGAGGACACAGGGAATCCAGGAACAGGAGTAGGAGTAGGCAAACCAGGAGGCTAGGGGGGAGGAGAGGAAAGGAAAACCAATCTCAATGATTGACACATCACCACCACCTTCCAGCCTCCATCCCCTACCCCAGCCAGGGGGAGGTGCAACAGAAACCATGGGGGAAGGAAGACAGCAGTAGGTGTAAGATAGGAAAAAAGAGGAGCTGATACCAAGAGCACACTGATTTTTTAAAAATCATTTTATTGGGGGATCATACAACTCTGATCACAATGCATCCATCCATCCATTGTGTTAAGCACATTTGTACATCTGTTGCCCTCGTCATTCTCAAAATGTTTGCTTTCGAGCACACTGGTTTTTATATAAGCCCCTTCCCTCACTTCATTCCAGTCTCTGCTCAAATGATCTGAAACAAATCGGTCCCTTTTCCACTCTTTCTCCTCTCATTTTATTATTACTTTTTCATAACATACCCACCCCGCTGACATGGAGGTGTTTCCAACTCCCAGTGACCCCTCAGAAAAAGCAGTTTCCAGGGCTGTCATCCTTTACAGAAGCAAATTTCCCAAAGCATCTCATGAGTTCAAACTGCTGACCTTTCCAGTAGCAGGCCAGGGCCTAACCACTGGGCAACCAGACCTCCCTTCTCATAGCATAAATCCTATTAATGTATACACTGTTATTTTCTGTCTCCCTGAATGAAATCTAGGTTTCATGAACCTTCACCCATGTCCCAAATAGCTAGAAAAATGTCTGCACATAATAGAATCCCACAAATTAATATTCATTGAATCTATATTTAGAAGAATGCTTATGGCATTCTAGTAATCTTTACGTGGAATATTAAAACTTTAAATACTTAATGCCACACTGACCTTAGAAGGAGTGTATCTAATCAATACCCTACCATTAAAAAAATGAACGGATCATATTTTTTAAAATGCCCTGCCTAATTATTTAGATATCTATTTCCTTAATCATATCACAAAATACTATTTTAAAGGCTGCCATTGGCTAGGAATAAAGTACACTGCCTATTTGTTCTGTTTATTATTACTTTGCTAGAAAATGGTGCAAAATAAGTGTGACATAGAACTTTTTGAAGAGTAAGCATGTTTCTTTGTTGCTGAACTCTTTTGTATATGCATATGTGACTCTGAATACAAACAGCAATCTAAACTTGAAAATATCCAAGTAGGTAAAGCCCAAGAGGCAATTTGACATATGAGAAAAATCTTATCTTAAACAAAAATGGAAAAATTTAAAAAAGCTCTGTCTCAGGAATGAGACCAATCTGAATTCAAATTCTAGGGGCATCATTTAGCTACTGCACAATCATGATCATTTTAAATACCTCATGTTATGGAATAATCATTACCTTCCTTTCTGAGTTGCATTTAGGATTAAATACAATATAAGGCATCGGAAATATCTAGAACAGGGTTTGATGTGCTTAATAAATTAAAGCTATTTTTAGCTACATTGTTAGTGTATTGATGATGACAATGGTCTGTTCTGAAGTGGAATAATGAACTGTCTTTAAATATTTGAGAAATCATTTTGGTGAAGAAAAGGATGCACAGTTTATCAGACCTTAATTTAAAAAACAAAAAAATTTAAAAACAAAAAATCTTGGCTCTTCTAGCTAGAACTGTCCAGCAAATAACAGAACCCCTGAAAATAGATTAAGCAGCCTGGTGGGCGCTGGACTGCTAACCACAGAGGTCATTGTTTCAAAGCGCCCCCTCTGCTCCAGTACAGACTCACAGTCTATGGAGTGTCGTGATGAGTCGCAATCAATGAAATGACAGTGGGATTGGTGTTTTGGTTAGCCGTGATGGATTATACACATGGAGTTCTAAAGAAAAGACTGGAGGAACAATCATAGGTACAATTGAACTCTGGATAATACCACCCCCAAACCATTATCAATACCTCAAACTATATTACTGCATCTGTATGTTACTTGACAAAGGCAAAGATATTTACAGGAAGGATTTTCCTGGACTCTTTCAAACCATGTTTTCCAACAGTCTCCTGCATGGGTACAAAAATATAGCCTTCATTGGTCACATAAAATTATTAGAGAAAATTAACCCAATATTCCTTTTAAATATCTCAAAATTTGCCTGTGACTGTAAAAAAAAGGTGTTGTAAAATCTCTTTTTTTAATACTGTATGTTGAAATTCTTAAGTCTTTAGGTTGTCAACAAATTAGAGTACAAATAAAATTGCTCTTTTTTAATTCTGGCACTCAATAAGAAAACCAACCGATTCCTCTGTTTCTTCTCATTTTAACGCCTTTACCTCTATTGTATCATAATGAGAGCATTGGACTAGGCAGTTCACTGGCTGGAGAGTCAACAGAAGCCAAAGACTAAGGTGTATCTCCCCACTCCATTGTCCATGTTCTCCAAAATGGCCTGGAAATATCATCCCAGTCCTAAGATAAGATATGAAAGAGGATTTGCCAGTCTTTTGAACCAGAACACCAGGTATAAGACAAAGATCAGGCTCCAAGTCCTGTGAAAACTTGGCTCACTTTGCGGCTATGAGCAAGTTACGCTCTCAAACTCTGAAAATCAGGGATGGATAGTACAGGCTTTGAATAACATTAACTTGGTTGACATTTACTAGCTCTCTGACCTTGGATGATTTTCTTGACTTTTCAGTGTCTGCAGTTTCCTCAGCCCTCAAATGACTATTATCATAATATTCCATTCTTTATAGAACCCTCACAAAACTTAACTGCACTATTATGTGTATCTTACTTAACCAAGTGCCTAATACATTGTAAGAACTCAGTAAATGTTATGTCATTATGATAACTAGCTAAATATGCCCTAATAGCCGAAGACCTCTATGCATAATGTCCTCAATTATGCATCATTAGTCAAATCCCTGTCACACGAGGTAGGAATGTTAATTCATTTAACAATGTATTATTGGGACCCTACTATGAGCCCTGGACTTTGCAAATTGTTGGGATACACTGACCCCAGGACAAATGCGATTCCTCCTCCTCTTCCAGTTCTTGCTGCTTGTAAATGAATTCTGGAGTTGTTTTATTGTGATAGCCCTGCTCCAGGCAACCAGATACCAAATTCAATTGATTTTGTTATCTAAAGCTCGTTTGGCTCCACGGTCTTCTCTCCCGACACCTCACTCCCAGCAGCTCCTTCGGTCTCGTTTCTTCATCATTTTCCTGGATGACCTGAGCAGGGTCTTCACTAGTTTCTTTGATGTGCACCTCCCATTATTCTTGGCTACCCTTCACAGTTGGACGCAAGGGCCTTGCTAAAATACAATCCTCATTCTTTCTAGAACAAAATTCAAAACTCCTTGGCATTTCATCTTCTGACTTTGCTGAGCTCTAGCCTCATTTTAGACACTTTTCTACATAGGAAGACTGGCCATTCCAAAACATGACATTACAGACATGTACATTTGCTTTTCCACACCTTATGTGTTTGTTCTTTTGCATATAAAAAAGTTCTTGCCTCTTGTCTACTAGGAAAATTCATTCTTGAATCTTTGTATTAAATGTTGCTTCTACTGTGACTCATTTGCTGAGAATTGGTCCTTGCATCTTCTGAGTTATCTTCATGTTTAGATCATACCCCTAGGGTGGTACTTACTACTTCTGAGTTCATCTGTTTGTTGTCTAAAGTATCACTTCCTCTAGGAAATCTTCTTGGATCATTAGTTTTGCCAAAGAACTCAAAAGCCACAAATTGATGGACCAGCTATTTATGGACCACTTATTTCTCTTATGATTTCCTGCTATTTACAAATATAGCCCACTGAGTCTTATGGGAAAACTTATGCAAAAGGATTATATTGCCATATAATTATAAAAATTGAAAATTTTCTCGTACTAATAAATAAATAAATATATGTGTATTCATTTTCCTGCAAAAACAAAACCAAACATCAAGGAATACTGAGTTTAGGGCATGCTAACTATTATAACCTTAATATCATTTATATCTTCCAAGGTACAGTAATTGGTATCTAGTTGCCTGGAACAGTAAGAAAATGAATCAGGAATAAGAAGAGGGTATAGAATGTGTGATTAACAGTTGCATGATTCCCCTAATAAAATGTTTTTAAAAATAAAGAAAGAAAGAAAAAAAAAAGAATGTGTGACTGATTGCCTCTGTGAACACTACCTCAATTTTCATTAGATCAGAAGAACTGTATGATACCCACCTTCAGTACTGAAAATTTTGATCAAAGATTCCATTGAAAAATCCTGATCAAATGGGGGGGAAGAGCAAAACAAACTCAATTCTCATGCATTCCAGATATGGTGGACTGTGAAAGCTGGGTGAACTCCTTAACCTATTGTCCTGAAATAGTCTTTAAACTTTAAACCAAAAATATCCCCAGAATTCCTCTTAAAAATAAAACAATCATTTAGCTTACTTAGTAAAAAATTTTGTCTGGAGCACTAGGCTCCTTTAAAAGCTATATGAATCTATTTGAAATCTAAATAGGAATAAAACATAGGAACTATTTTTTAGGAGGCAGTGAAGTTATATTAATGCGGGAGGAACAACTCAGAAAAGGAAGATGAGAATTGTTGCACAATTTAAAGAATGTAATCACTGTCACTAAGTGGTACACATAGAAACTATGGAATTGGTGTGATTTTACTGTGTATAATGGTAAGTGAAAAATCATGCCTACTAGGGCTTCACTTCATACAGTATCTATGTGATCAGTGGGTGGCTGAAGATAAGCTATCCCATTAATGCATTTGTCTTAGTCACATAAGGGACGGGGGAGGGGAGCGGTGAAGGAGACCAATCTAAACAGTGGCTTCCAAGGGACTCTGTTGGGCCAGGTGAATTCAAGGCAGATAGGCCTGTCCAGAAAGTTATGGGTCTGATTTGAAGGGATTCCAAAGGAGTAATTTTGGTAGATTTTCTTGAAGGGTGCAGGCTGATCCCAGAACTTATTAGGAATACTTTTAGAAAATGTAAAACTCAGTGGTTAAAAAAAAAAGTTCAGGAAAGTTGTTCCAAGACTTTTATTTTCATCCTGACAATGCACCTGCTCTTTCTTTGAGGATAGTATAACCTGTCCCATGAGAATTTTATTGAGAAATAAAATTGCCCCATCTGCCCCAGTCCTGATCTTGCCCCATCAGAAGACTTTTTGTTCCCAAACATTTCACAGGAACTTGATTTGAGTCCCTGGAAGAGGCCAACACTTCTGTTTAGACATGGCATAAATCAAAGAGCATAGAATTCTCTGGGTAAGGTTTAGAGAGAAAAGAATCCTACCTTCAGAAGTATATTGACCTACATAGAGGATATGTTGAGAACCGATAGCTTCATGTTTTGATATTTGTGTTTAATAAAGGTATCCATATATTTATAACAGTACTTTTTGTAACTAACCCTCATATATTATCAACAAGAGCAGTATATACATATTTATATTTTTAAAGAATTTATGTTTTATCCCTGCTAATCCAGATCAACAGAAAGTTACATTCCCGGATCATATCCCTGAGCCATCTAAATACGTCTTGATGGAAGTATGAGTTAGTGCTATGCACTTGGTGTTCATCCAGTTTGCTGCTACTATAAAAAAGCAGATGTTTCAAAACATCTTTTGGATTCTTGATCAAAGTGCTACTAAGAGCATTTTCCAGTGTACTGCTCAGTGTTTTTTTGTGACAAATTTCTCTCAGTTGTAGATTCCAAGACAACATATGTATCTATACTGTCTTGTACTACAAGCCAAGCAATAGAGTTCCATCATTGTATTAGTCAATCCACCCCTTGTCAACCTGGCACCTGTACATCATTCTTTAGCTTCACAATCGCAATGAAGTAACACCTACACCTTAACCCTATAATCCTGCGAATTTTTTTCCCTCACCTATGAAAGTTTGTAAGCCAACCACTTCATGCCTTTATCTCCCCCAATTTTGGGTATCCAATTTATATACTGCCCACTAAGATCAACCCAGTTCTCTGAGAGGACAATCATATTTTTCGACATGAAGAGTCTTCATTCCAATTGGAACCTTGTGAAGTCTGCATCCATAAGCAAAGTCAGATCCGGACAGGTCATCCATAAAGTCAGCAACAGTATGCACCAGTTCACAGGCTCAAAAATCTCCAGTTGGTCGGATTCTGGTCAGCTCAATGTGGGCTGCCTCACTAAGCCTCCACAGGGTGCCCATTGGTCACCTTGCCTTTAGACCATGGGCTCTCACCAATACTGAACAAGCCTAGTGCCCTCATGCTAGGTCATGAACCTTAGACTAGTCAACCCACTCTTGTCTTCTCCGTTTTTTCCCTGTAAACCAAGTCCACAGGTGTCAGTGGCCAAACTCAACCTGTCTCTTTATTGCTGCATTTCTCCCACTTCTACTCAACAAGTAGATCCAGGTGGTCACCTACTAAGCATTTCAGGCTGCTCACAGGCTCCCTTTAACATTCAGTCCCAGAGAAGAGTTTTCTTCATGGTTCCAGATTTTTTTTCAGCTTCTGACAAAGACTACTGGTTCCTTAGTACTCCAAAGCACTGGGTGGGACATATATTTTCAAAGCTTTTTTACAGACATGGCCTAAATTTAACCCATTTAAAGATCAAATTTTAATGACTGAAGCAAGTGGACTTACAAACTTTCTATTTTCCTACTTGCCATATTTTCCCCAGAAAAGCAACTGAGTAAATTCTCTGGCTTTATCTGACCTCTGGCTAGACAAAGAAGGAAAACTTCCATGAGGGACAGGTCAAACAAACATCTACTCTCTATCGTATGATTTGTTTCTCCAGTACCCCATTCCCAAGGTACCATAATGTATTAGTCTGGGTACTTTATAGAGAAACAAATCCACAGAAGCTCATGTAAAAGAGAGAGTTTTATATAAAGGTTAACTGTGCATCAAGAAAAGATGCCAACTCAGTGCTGTCCAAGCCCACAAGTCCAACATTCACCCATTAACCCATATGTCCAACACCAGTCCACAAAGTCCTCCTCCATCACAAAGCAGACACAATGATGCCGACTACAGGAGGAAAGCAGAGTCAGTGAATGTGTAAACATCTCAGCATTGGCAGGGGTCTCCACACCGCTGCTCCAGCACCCAGCGCTGCATCGGGGTAGGTCCATGTGGCTTCTCCTTGGGGATTCTTGCAGGAAGTGAGCCTTGCTAGCTGAAGCAGGGAACTGCTAAGGCAGCTGCACCCTGGTGTGACCATCGTAAAGCAAGAGACCCGAGAAGTCGAAAGGTGAGGTTCACGGAGCCATGTATCCTTCCGCCCTTCAACTAATCCCACATGTGTTTATCGGCCAGTTTGGCAAATAAACTAACTAACTCAATCATGTTTCTCTTTTGGCCTATGTTTACAGGAAGCTCAATTAATATAACTTTACCTAACTAAGATTTGAAAGTATCTGTATACTTTTTTCTCTTTCCGTTTCTCAACATTTTGTGCCCTGGCTTCTTCATTTCTAAGGTATGGTTTTCTTGTCTCTGTCAGTTAAAGATTTATAGCAAATTGGAGACACCATTTGTGGAAACAGCAGAATCACGCATGCCCTTTAACTTCATATAGTAGTGGGTTTCAGAGTCAGCGTTGTCACTTAAGAAATGTACAACTCAGTTACCTGCATCGAAGTTATCACCATGCTGAAATTCAGAAGATAAAGCACTCAAGATATATTTGTGAGGATTATGCATGGAATGGGGATATGCAAACACACCTATCATAGTGCTTTGGGTTTATCAGGTAGTCATTTTTCAGTTATATTTTTAACCTCATATTCCTCTGGAAAGTTAGAATAAATATGCATGAATAGAAAAATAACAAAAAGATGAGACAGTAGTAAAGGCAACAAGAGTTTACATGATAAAATATCTAGCACATGATAATGACTCAACTGTAGATGGCCCAGAACGGCTTCACAGGAAAGATGAAACCCTGGCCTTTAAAGGATGCATAGAATTTAGATCTGTAAAGATGAGAAAGAAAAAAAATTTGGGGGTGTCGTAATTGTAGTGGGGAAGAATGAAGAGGAAAATTTCAAAGAAGGCATGCCCCGTAACAAGCTTATCAACAAAAGTACTCGAGTATGTATGACAATGAATTCTTCATTTTAGAAACCATCAGTATCCTGGTGATACATGGGGGCTACTGAACACAATGAAAACTTAGTTAATGTTTTGGATTATCAAAGGGGGAAACAAGGGATGACATTTGCAACATGACTTCTCCTTCTTAAATTTCACACCACTTAAGTTCCAGAGTGTGTAAACGCGAGTATCTTTGGGAATTTCGGGATTGGCCATTCACCTTTAAGAAGTCAATACGTATATTGGTAGAGCGAGGGAACGGGGAGCTGGACGGTGTGCTCAGCATCAACGCAGGCTTCATTTAAGAAGGGAAGTGAGAGATTTGCATCTCACTACAGGAAGGGGTAGAACCAGAACCCAAACCTCAGTCGGCTGACTCCTAGCCTACTGCTCCAGCCTAATCTAGACTCCAGATCTTCTCCATCTCAGCCACTCTGTTCTATTCCATCTCATCTGGTGGGGTGCAGCAAAAGTTTGCTTAATATAATCTTTTCATCTCTCTCCTCTTGATCCTTTGCTTAATTTATAGGCAAAATTTAGAATTATGAAGCTACACTCTAGCACAGCATGACACAAGGTTATAATAGATTAGTCATGTTTTCCATGAGTTGAAAGTTGTTGGTGACACCAAACCGTCCAGATGTATATCATATGTGATGTGGCTTATCTAATCTCTTACAAATGGAAGAGAATGGTAGGAAATAGACAGAGGTCATCCAGATACTGACCCTAGATTTCTAACTGTACTTACATGGTTTTATCCTTTGGTACAATTTTAGACCTGGCGACTTAAGTTTGGCTTAGCTACTCTAAAGTTAAGACCAAGCCTCAGAGTCTTGTCTGACATCGACTAGGATATTTTCTTTATTTCATGCCTTCTTAATGACCTGTGCTTTCTCCCTAAATGATGTTCTTGATGTCATCTTCACGCTCCTCAGATCTTCTGTTATTAGTGCTCAATGCATCAAGTCTGTTCTTGAAATAGTCTTGAAATTCCGATAAAATTTCCTCAAGGTCATATTTTGACTATGTTGGACTTGTTTTAATTTTATTTTCAGCTTCAATTTTAACCTACATGTAAAAATTTGGTGATCTGTTCTACAGCCAGGCCCTGGTGTGGTTTTAGCTACCAATATTGAACTTCTCCATTGTCTCCAAACTGTAGCAGGGCTAAAGCAAATGGAAGAAGTGATAGAATCAGAGAACTGAATGGAATTTCTCAAAGGACAGCTGGAGAAGATAGTAGAAAATTATAATGAAATATGCAAAGACTGAGAATTAGAACACCAAAACCCAAGAACATGCTTAGCATATATTAAGGTGGACAAACTCACAAAAACATACTCAAGCCTCCAGTTACAAGACTGAATGATTCTTTGGGCAAAATATTGAAATGACATGGGAAGAATCAAAAGAAAATGGAAAGAATATACAGAGTCACTGTTTCAAATTAACTGATGGCATTTCAGCATTTCAAATGGAAGCATATGAACAAGAGTCAATGGTGCTGACAGAAGAAGTTCAAGATGCACTGAAATCATTAGCCAGAAATAAGGATCCAGGAATTGATACAATCCAATAGAAATATATCAACTAGCTGATGAAGCCCTGGAGACACTCACTCATCCATGCCAGAAAATTTTTTAGACAGCTACATGGCCAACTGTCTGGAAGAGATTCATAGTTTTACCCATTCTAAGGAAAGGTGACCCTCTAGAGTGCTCACATTAGAGAACATCATCGATATGACATCCAAGTAAAATGTTGCTGAAGATTCTCCAACAATGGTTGTAGAAATGCATTGATGAGGAGCTGACAGTGGTTTCAGCTTGATTCAGAAGAGAATGTGGAAAAGGGGCTATCACTCCTGATGTCAGGTGCTCTTGGCTAAAAGCAGAGAATACCGGGAAGATATGTATGCGTGTTTTATTAACGATGCACAGGCATTTGACTGTGTGGATTATAACAAATTATGAAGACTTTTGAGAAGAACAAGAATTCCATAATACTTCATTGTGCTCATGCAGAACTGGTACATCTATCATGAGGCAGCTATGGCAGAACAAGGGAACACTGCATGTGTCCAATCAGGAAAGGTGTGTGTCAGGGTTATATCATCTCTCCATTCTTATTCAATCTGTATGTGAGGAAATACTCAGAGAAGCAGGATTATGTGAAGAAGAATGAATCTTCAGAATTTGAGGAAGGCTTATTAGCAGCCTGTGATATGCAGATACTGCAACCTTACTTGCTGAAAGTGAAGGGGACTTGAAGGACTTGCTGATGAAGAGCGAGATTGAAGCCTCAAGTGTGGATTCCAACTCAGTGTAAATCAAACAAAAACTCTCACAATTGGGCCAACAGGTAACATCATGAAAAATGGAGAAAAGATTGTAGTCAGGCATTTTGTCTTGCTCGGATCCACACTCAATGTTCAGGGAAGTCAAGAGGTCAATTACATTGTCATAGGTAAATCTGCTTTATAAGACCTCTTTAAAGTGTTGAAAAACAAGAATGATACTTTGAGAATTAAGGTGTGTCTGGCACAGGTCATGATATTTTTCAATTGCCTCATATCCATGTGAAAGTTGAACATTGAATAGAAAAGAAAACATTGGTGCATTTTAACGATGGTGTTGGTGAGGAATATTGAAAACGTCATGGACTGTCGAAAGAACAAACAGATCTGTCTTGCAAGAAGGACAGCCCGATGCTCCTGAGAGGCAAGGATGTCCAGGCTTTGTCTCCTGGACTTTGGACATGTTTTTAGGAGAGATGGAGTCCCTGGAGAAGGGCATCCTGCTTGGGAACACGGAGAATGAATGAATGGACTCACTGCCACCATCAAGTTGAAGCTGACTCATAGTGACCCAGTAGAGCTGGCTGGAACTGCCCCGTGAGTGTCTGAGACTGTAATTTTTTATGGGGATAGAACGCCTCCTCTTTCTCCCAGTAAAATTGAGGGGCAGAGTAAAAGAAGGCCCTCAACAAGAGGGATTGCCATCACGCCTGCAGAAATGGGCTCAAACATGAGAGCAATATGAGGATGGTGCGGGACCAGGTGGCGGTTCGTTCTGTTGCACACGGGGTTGCTATGAGTTGGAACTGACTAGAAGGCACCGAACAACAACTACATCTTCCATTTGAAAGAGGGGAGACTCATTATCTGCCCAATAGTATTTCCAAATAACTTATTTAGAAATCAAAAGGGTTAATGGATATAAAGTTCTTGGGTTTTTTCCTACCAGAAATATGGTCCAAATTGGGCCTCCACACCTAATTAAGACTTGCCATGGTATCTAATCTTGACCACATCCCACAGGAAAATCTTGTGGCTTCCTCTTCAATGATCTTAAGTTTGAAGGCTAAGCCCAACCCTTTTTGTTTTTCTCCAATTGATCCTTGTCTGCAAAAAGAGTAAACAAGGCCTGATTTTTATTCATCAGTGGGCATATGGGAAGCTAATTTTTTCTTGAGCTTGCCAGGTTCTATATTATATAAAGAAGAATTCTAGAAATAGGGTCCCTGCCTTAATAGAGCGAGGAACCAAGCCGACCAAACATACTTGCAACATATGGGAAGAGGTTAGAGTAGGCGTGAGCAGTGTTGGACAGATGTGCTGAAGAAGTGTATAGGAACAGTATTCCACCCTCTGCATTTTCTGATCATCTTCAGCTCATTACATGCAAACAAATCTTTGTTAGTACTCAGAACCCCGACTGGACAGAAAGAAGCCTATGCTATGCCCTTGGTGTCTCCCAGTCTTGGCCTCTTTCTTCTCCTTAGTAGGCTTGGAGCCAAATGGCTCTCAACTATTTCCTACTAATTCAGAGCATATTTTAGGCTTGCAGGGGAACACACCTCCCCCAAAACATATGCATGCACAAAAATTACTATCTAATATTATACACACACACACTGACTGATGCAAACTGGGCTGGATGGAAACAAGTCCTATAAGATTAGAATGTAAAATTTAAATGATGGTAAGCAAGCAGCCCAGTGATGTGCCCCAAAGGTGGGACTTGATAATAAGATATGAACTTTAGCCTTATCTCTGACACCCCTGAAAAAGCCTCAGGATCTTGAGTGGGCTATGTGCTTTCCTGGGCCACTGTAAATAATCTCCACCTTCCTTTTCAGTAGCATATTCTCCTATAGAACTTCATGCTCACCTCTTTCCCTATTTTTTGTCGCATTGCTTTGTGATTATGTGTTTTCTATGCTAGTATGGAGTGGAGCGAAGTGGGAAAAATCTGGGCTTCAAAGGCAGATTTGCTTTGTCCTCTTGACTCTTCCACCCCTCCTGTATAGCCTTGAATGAGTCATTTAACCAAATTTGTATATTGTGGGGTAGGGACCTTGGTGACAATAACAAGTCTGTTTTACCAAGATTCTTTTGAAGATTATGAAAATACCTATGGAAACTCAGATGACCTTGTAAGAAAGAATGTTTTTTTTAAGTTGTAGCTTAAAAGAATAACAATGACAATAACAAAAACATTTGCCATTGAGTAAGGTTTAGTTTCCCATCCCATTTTCTTAATATCTAGCATAAACCTGGCATATGGTGGATGGCCCACCAATTCCTATTGGAAAGAAGTGGCAGGGAATGATTTCACCCAATAGGCTAGTGAGGACCAGCTTCATGAAAGCCATCCTAGAAGAAAGGTTGGGGTTTGCAAAGACACAGACATCAGTGAAAAGGGAAGAGCATTTTAGTCTGAGCAAGCAGAAAATGCAGGAAGACATCCACTATGAGTGGCAGAAGGACCGTAAAACGAAGCTGCAAGTTTAAGGCCGGAGCACAGGGCCGTAGGATCTTAGGACATTCTTAATTCCAGAGGTTATAGGGTCGCTATGAGTCAGAATCTACTCCACTGAAATGAGTGAGTATAGAAAAGAGGTATTACATTATATTTCTTGAGCGGGCAGGCCATTTTCTGAGGACCACAAATTCTTTTTTGAATCTGAATCTCTCACAATCATGGCCAGTAACCAACCCACTGCCAGTGAGTTGATTCTGACTCATACTGACCCCGTCAGGTATAGTAGAATTGTCCCCCAGGCTTTCCAAGGCTCTAACCCTACGGAAGCAGCCTGCCACATCTTTCCTATGCTAAGAGATTGGTAGGCTTGAACTGCTGACCTGTTGTTTAGCAACCAAGCACTTTAACCACTGTTAAAATCATGAGGGCTCCTAACCATAATATAAAAACCCATACAACCAAACCCACTGCATCAAATCAATTCCAGCTTATAGCATCTGTGTTTCAGAGACTAAATAGTTACCAGAGCAGAGTCTCATCTTTCTCCTCAGAGCTTCTAGTGGGTTTTGCAATGCTTACCTTATGTTTAGTGGCCCAATGCTTACCCCACCGTGCCACCAGGGCTCTTTAATCATAATCTACATCACTCATGAGCACCTAGTCAATTCTAGCTTATACTATAATGCCTGGAAAATAGCTCATGCTCAGCAACTGTTTGAGTAAATGGTGGAGGGATGCATAGGTGCATGGATAAGTGAACAAAATAATGATTACTAAAGATATGTACACAATTTCTTGTACTTACAACTAACTTACTAATTAATGCATTCAGAATTTTACAAATAGTACATAAATTAATACTACCAAAGCAGTGCTACACATAACTTATGCTTTGAAGTTGGCCAGACTTTTCTCCTCTTTGCCATGGTAAGTCCAGGGGAAAAAACAACAAAGAAAAACATGTTGCCTATCCTACGGAGAGACCAACTTTCTATATACCATACTGTTGAAACACAGGGAAATTTTTTTTAAGACTCCACAGTGCTTTGCAAGGTGTCTTTCTCAGTTTAAAAAAAAATTCCAGTAAAGTCGATGAATCATCAAAACCATTTTGATAAGGATAGTTCAAAAACAGAGAAAGAAAGAGTTGGACCCCCAATGCCAATTTTTATGTTTCCCCAAGCACTGCAATTGAGCCTGCTGCGCCTGGCTATTAATACTCTAATGGAATGATGTGCTCTCTTACAAAGGGGAAATCAGACATTGTGCCGAGCTGATTAGAAGTGATGGCATGGTGCTTCTTCCTGAGAACGGAAGTCCTCTAACCTCAAATACTAAGGACTATAAATCTCAGCAAATATATAATGGTAATTGGTTTGAAGAGCCTAATCGACACAGAGAACAGAAGCCAAGTGCAGAATGCTCAGGACTGGAAGCTCCCGGCCTCTGCTTCCTTCCAGAAGGAGATATCTCATTTTCCCCTTCAGTGCTGGGAACAGCAATAAAGGATTTCAAAAGCCGAGCCTCACTAAATGCCTGGATTGGAAGCCCTGACTGATAGCCATTAGGGTCTAAAACTGAAGTCCAGCTACAGCACAGTAGTCCTGAGAATTAAAGGGTGAGGGGAGGATGTGGGTTCCTTGCTATCAATATAGACGTATCGAGTTGGAATCTCTAAAGTAGAGCCCAATAATTAATATTTGAAACAGGTGCCCAATTGATTCTTATTCACAGCAGTGTTGAGGTCCACTGGTGATACAAAGGTTATGCATTGGGCAGCTAACTGCAAGGTCAGTAGTTCAAAACCACCAGCCACTCCATGGGAGAAGACATGGCTTGGTACTACTGTAAATAGTTACAGTCTTGGAAACCCACAAGGGTCACTGTGAGTCAGTATTGACTCCATGGCAGTGAGTTGGTTTTCTTGTTTGTTTATTTTGTTTTTTTGGTTCTAAATATCAATCCTCATCTATTTCATTGGACTTTCCTTCGTCCTCTGACTTTAGGTTAGAATGAAAACTCCTCTGGCCTTGGATTTAGCCAGCTATGCTTAATCGTCATATCAGCCATCTACACAGTGATTGGCTGCAGGCAAACTTAGCTTTCGCAGTTTCATCAACAAAGTGAAGGAAATGATGTCAACTAAGTTACATTTCTCTTAAGGGTCTAGACTGATTATATAGTGCGTAAAAATGCAAGAACGTGGCAGACATCTAGCAACAATGATCATGGGTTTGGAATATGCATAACCTTGGAATGTAAAAAGTAGGGATTCATGCATGTGCCCTTCAGTTTGAAACTTAGCAAATTAAACCTTTCTAAGCACTGAAGCTGTTTGATTAAGAGGCAGAGTGCTGAATGGGCCTGACCGTGAGGCCTAATTTCATTGCTTGGTAGCTGTGGAGGGCTCAGAAAGCAATTTGGCTTCTCTCAAACTCCTATTTATTTATTGTGGCTTGGGTGAAAGCATAGAAAGAAACTCAGTTTTCCAATCAACAATGTGTACATGTTTTGTTTCAGGACATTAACTGCAATTCCTTCAATGTATCAGCGCACTTCCTACATCTTCCCTGGGTTCCTCGTTTCTATTTTTCCTTCTTTCTTTCCCCTTCCAGTCTTCCGAACTTTATTTATGGGCAAATGCTGCCCTGTTGGTCTCCCATGGTTTTGTATTCTGAGGAGTATGTTCTTATTGGGTGTTATTGTTCACTTTATCTGTAAAATTAGCAGTAAATTACCTGCCTGTGAGAGTTGTCATGAGGATTAGAGATATTTACATTACATACTTGGCACTCATGGATTCTTAATACATGAAACCAATGATGCTGCCTAAGGTGGAATAGCTATAATTTTTTACAACTTATTCATACTTGAATTATTTTATATGCATATGATTGATATGCATATATGCGTTTGATATACATATGATTCTGAATCATATGTAATGTGCCATGCAAACTGCTCTTCAAGTTCCCCCCTCGCACTTTCCAAATATATATTTGCAAAAGCTCCCAACAAAAGATACTATGGCATTATTATAAATGGTAACTAATACTTATCATTTGTATAACTTTGAGGAAGTTCTCTCTGAGAATCGTATTCCACCTCTGTAAATTGGCCCTAATCATCGAAGTATATTAGTTAGGTAAGTAATGCTCAATTGTAGTGGATAAACCTGGAAGTCCATTGTCATGTATCAGATTAAGAGATTAGGGTTTATTCACATCCTAGTTAACTACAATATGGCTGTGTTGGAGAGGTTTTTACTCTCCATACAGTCTTCAGGAGCCCAGCCTTCTTCCACTTGGGACTGTCAACCTCAATTCATTGCTGCCGAGGTCACTGCAAAAAGGAAGGGAGACCTCGGGGCAAATATATCAGACACCTACGTGCTTCAACCTAGAAGTGACACACATCACGTGTCACGTGTCACCAGAGCTGCTCACATAGCCCCACCTGAATGCGAAGGGCAAAGGGAAGCAGGGGAAGATGGAAAATCGAGTCTGTAGCAAGTCAACCATTTCCCCAAATCTACTCTATGAAAGGCATGGAAAACATGCGAGTGGGTGGTAGGCTTTCCCAACTACTGTCCCTGTCTCACTAACTTGAGAGTCTTAAATGGGAAAAGATATGCTTTTCCATAGCCTGGTCTATGGAACATAGCAACTGATGCTAACTGAAGCCAACATTCTTAAACCCAAAGATTATTTTACTCTTTGCTAATATTAGTGGAATTATTTAGATGCTAATGGCTTATTTAAACACCAAATTGGTCATCATGATGATCTATCATGATTTTAGTCTAATTTTCATGAATTTATTCAACACACCACTATTGAGTGCCTACTAAAGCTACCTGGCATCCATCATGAATGAGACCTTGCTTGTACTCGGGCATTTTACATAGTAGAGAGAAACGAACATTAGCATTTATATAAATAATTATGTAAATGATTGTTTATATTGTAACTGCATTTAGCAATGTAAGAAAAATTCAGATAGCTAGAAATGCACATGATTAAGACCGTGGATTCAAGAAGTTCTTCTTTAAAATCAGAAGACTAAATGGAAATTCTCCAAGTGAAGAAGAAGGCAACAGATTTCACGTAAAGGGAACAGACACGAGCCCACTAACTCTGAATGGGGGATCATTCCACTTAGACAGCAGGCTTAATGGAATGTTCCAAAGCATCGTCATCTTAGAAATCTAAATAAATAAAACCATCCCAATAAATACGGCTACGTGGAACACGAGCAACTTACAAAGAACACATAATGTCCAAGTCCTTGAGCAGGACTAGTGAACTGACGAAGGTTTTTATCTAATTATAAATATTATTTTTCCTCTCTGGAATCCCCAGTCTGTTCAAATTTTTCTCAGTCTGATTCGAGCCACTGTTTGAGATAGAACTATTTCTGTGATCTGTGATTCTGTGATGACGCTTAAACTTAGGGCCAACCCCCTCAGTTTCCAGATCTCTTCAAATAGTACAGAAATAGTGTATGCATGTGCAGTCATACACAAGCACACACAGGCCGATGAATGCCCAGTGGACATACACGCACAGCAGCACATGGAGACGTGTGTCCTCTCTCAGCCTTGGTTTCCTCAGCTGTGGAAAACCAAAAAATAATAAATACTTTCCCTACCTCCTTCATTTATCTTCCTATTAAATGAGAAACTGCATACAGAGGGCTTAGCACTCCCACATGGTGAGAGTGATGGACTGTGTCAACAAAACATTCGTGTGTCTTATAAGTGCTGGACCATGAGTGTAAAAATGTTGCCAACACTGAAGAATTCTACAAATAGAGGCATCAATTGAATAATCATAATGCGATCACTACACTATAAAGACAAAAATGTGCACACATGCCTATCTCTTTAATTATAGCAATACTAACAACATAAACAACTCTGTTAATCTTCTTAGAGAAGGACGAGCAGAGTCAGGAATGTTAAGTTTGCAAACACAGGGGCTGTGGACAAGATGCTAGTACTCAGTGCCGAACCAGTTATGAATTTCAGGGCCAGTGAATTTAATACATTTTATATCATTGCAAATGTTTGCTCTCCTCCCAGGGAAGGTTAACAAAGTAGAAGAGGAAGATCCCTCTGTTCGGCGGAAGAGCCTCCTTCTCCCCTTGCAGTATGCATCAGGCTAAATGTCACAGGAATAGTTCAGCTTATGTGGGTAAATATTTACACTCATTTTAAACAGCTATTCTGAATTCCTTGTTGTTTTTCAGCAAAAGCCTAAACCTCATGGTAAAAGTCATGAATAGAAGTTTTCATTCTCTTCAAGTGAGAAGGGGCTTTTCAAGGATCCTTGCCCCCAGGGTGTTCTATTTTTCTCCTTCCTTTCGGCTTGGGTTGAGCTCTTGGAAAGGCGAGCTGGCCCCCTGCCACAGAACTGCTCTACCAAGCCACTTCAAATTCGTGGTCCATGGCCCCTGCGAGCCAGCGGAAGAATCAGCTGTGATCTCAGACAACCAAAGCAAACAAAAGCAAACACCATAAAGAAAATGGAAAAAGAAATCTAAAAGCAACGATATGAAGAATAAACCCTTGAGGAAATGCAAAATGCGTAGTTCCTTTGAATGCAAAGAGGTGGACGACGCCTTTTAAGTTTCTGCTGATAAGAAGAATGAGAAAGTATGGCTGGAACAGAATGAAGATTGCCCTTGTTCTTTGGGAGTGTAGACAGTGAAACATACATGGGGAGGGGGGAGATCATACTGTTATTAACAGCTGCTGGGTTGATAAGTGGCTACAAAATTGGAGTTATACACATTTTTGTGCTTGAGGTTCATCAAAAGGCTGTGTCTCTACGCTGGCATGTGTGATCGACAGGAAATTCCATGGCTTTCTAAAATTCCCACAAAATAAAGGCCTTTCTTTGTGGGAATGGTTTAGTGGCTCTACTGATAAAAGCACAATCAGAAGCTGGGTAGTCGCTGGCTCTGAAAGCATAGTTGGGGCTACAGTGCTGTCCTGACTTGAGGCAAAGTGGCTGATTTTACACCCTTTTCCCAGTCCGTTCTTGACTACAGGCTGCTCAAGAAATTTGAGTTGAGGGCTACCCCCTGGGTTGTAGGACTCAGGGACTCACCACTACCCCAGGAGACTCTGACTGTGAATTCCAGGAATTGCTATCAGCTAAGATCCACAACTGCTCAGGAATGAGTGGATGTCCCATCCCCAAAAGAGAATCTGGCGGGGTGCCAATGACATCGACTAGCCTATCTTTGCAACGGACAGACGGACGAATGACAATATTAGAGCAAATACAGAGCAGCCAGACAGACTCACTTTTACTGAGCATTCACTATGTTAGCAATTCTGCCAGGCTGGGGGTACAAAGACCAGGAAGGCCCTTTCTGCAATCTGGGACCATCCCAGTAAGGCTTTTGCAATTTCGGATCCAGTAAGATGGGAAAGGAAATGGAAGCAGCAGTCACCACCACAAGACAACAGATATGGAGGATGGCTCCCTAACTCAGCACAGGATTCCTGCAGCTGCAGGGTAACTGCACGATCACACAGCTCTCTTCTTTCTTTCTGTCTGTCTCTAGCTGTCTCTTCTCTTTGACCAGGGCACCACACAGGTTGGATTGGGACTATTTCAGTCTGTCCTCATCCCAATTTAATTGATAATATCCGTGTGAAAGTTGGTCATTGAATGACAGGGACTAAAGAATCCATGCATTTGAATTGTGGAGCTGATGAACAATACTGACCGTACCATGGACTGCCAAAAGAACAAGCAGATCTATCTTAAAAGACGTACAGCCAGAATGCTCCTTTACAATAAGGACAGAGAAACTTCATCTCATGTACTTTGGATATGTTATCAAAAGAGACCAGGAACGACATCATACTTAGTCAAGTAGAAGGGAGGTAAAACAAGAGAAAGACTATTGATGAGATGAAATGACGCAGTGCCTGCCAAAGTGGGTTCAAACCTAGTAACAATTGTGAGGATGGCCCAGGACCAGTGGTGTTTTGTCCTGTTGTGCGTAGGATTACCATGAGTCAGAACTGACTCAACAGTAGCACCTGATACCACCTCCACCACCTCCACCACCTCCACCTTCCAAGACAGACACCCTCCCTCTCCATCTCACTTGCTTTCTGAAATTGGACAGTTCATTGGACATCTGAAGCCCTTCTCTTGCTCTGGAAACCTGAGATGAAATGAGTTGCTGTGTCACAGAGCTGTGAGAGAGGTCTCAGATACCGCATAATCTTAGCCCAAGTTTTCCAGGCATCAGAGCCAAGGCAAGGCTGACCCTTCTACGGAAGTCACTGGTCCAAGCTCCAATAGGTAGAAACCCTGTTGTCTGCAAAGTGATGCAGGTTGATTTTGTCAGATGCAATCTCAGCGTAGCAAGATGGTGGGAAAGGGAAAGTATGGCGTGGAAAGGCGGCCAGAAGGGCAACATGATGCAGCATTGAAGACACAGCTGAGCTACCAGAGGAGTATCCAGTGACAGTAAGGGAATCCACCCTTCAGACTAGTCCATGTGAAGAAGGAAGGAAAGGGGATAGCCCGCCCCCCTCCCCCATTTCTTCTGCTCTCACAATTAGTATCCCACGCTTCAGGATTTCTGTTTCTAGTCCTTTCAGCAGCTGTTCAGAGAGCTGGACTCTCTGCCCTCTCATTCAAGTCTGGAAGAGGCAAGAAAAGCCTATATTTTAGAGCATGTCTTTGGCAAGACTGATAAGTTATTTGTGTGAGCATTCAAGGTGGGGGTGAAGGCTGACCCTTCTACGGAAGTCACTGGTCCAAGCTCCAAGAGGTAGAAACCCTGTTGTCTGCAAAGAGATGCTTGACCACAGAGACAAACTTGTATGCTCCCCTTGGGCGGAGCTGGGTTGTGTTGTTGGGTTAGAACTAGCCTCTGAGTGTCAGGAGAGGGTCGCCCTCAGGAAGCCAAGATGGTTTGTTAGTTATGCTTGATATGGCATGCAAAAAAATTGAGTACATTCTCTTTGATGGAGTAACAGCTTATAAATACCAGTTGTTTTTTCTTTCAGCTATGAATTATGTTTAAGTCATTGAATCTATGCTAGAGGAAATATATTGAATAGAGAAAGAAACAAAAAATGTTCCAGCAGAAGATAAAGAATTTTTGGATTACAATTTGTATTGCTAGGAGGACTGTATGAAAAATTCTGTGTTAACCACTGAGTCTACTATAAGGTCACATATGGGCTCGATCAACACTAGATTTTATTTTAAATTCTTGTTAAGGGAATGGATAAACAAATCACAGAAATCAGCTTTAGAGACCACATATATTCAAGGATGACTTACAACTTCTTAAAAATCTTGCTCCAACAATTCCCTATTGATAATCGTCTTATAGAAAAAATAATCTAATAATTTTAAGAGTAACTCTCATATCTTTAGTACCCAGCACATGTCAAAACACTTAACAACTCTCTGTGAAATGACTGTGCCAATTTCACACACAAGATAACCATGGTTCCAAGTGAGGAAGTCCTTGATCCAGGTAGTGAGGGGCAGAATCAGATGGCAAGCAGGTCTTCATGGACCAAATGCTCCTCTATAACTGTGTTACCCAATCTCTGATGCTCTGTGATGAATCTCCCCTCTTGTCATCCTGGCAAGATTCATGGAACAAGAGGAAGAGATGCCAAGTCCCATGCACAGAGCGAAAACCAGGGGCACAGAGGGGATGCAGGAGGAAGGAACTGTGGACCTGCAGAAAATTTAAACCCAAATCCCCTCTCTCCGCCTCTGCTGACTTTGCCATTTTTTATAAGAAATTGTCCCATCTGGGAAAGACTCACTCAACTCCAGATACATTTCCAAGACATTCTTGGAGCTGAGGTTAGCATATCCAATTTGGCAGGGCAAAGTGTGATTTTAATTAGGCCATTTCCCTCATGGGGCTGGGGGCTGTGCTGGCTGAACTTCATAAAGGGATCTGTGGGTGGGCAGTGTGCATGGAGCATGGAGGTGAGGAACGTTCAGGACAAACCTCCCCGAGGGGCCTGGCTGTCGTTTTGTGAAATTTCCCCTCTTCCTTCTTCCTTGAAAAGTAATTGGAAATTGCTGTAACCCAGGGAGAGCTGTGGCCTCCCCTGGATAGGAAAGGGCTGCTGGAGCTCTTGGACTCGAGCCAGCTAATATGCAGGGCATTTGTTTTCCAGCCATGGGGTCCTTACGTGGATCAGTCCAGTTCAAGCAGCTGTCCACCTTCCGTGCTCCTTGGAATCCGTGTTGGGCCACGAGAGACTGAATGTGCCACTTCCCACGTGAGAGCCTCACGTTTCTCCCGTTTGTGAAATCATGTGGCCCCAGCCTTCTCTCCCACAGTGTGTCCGCTGATTGAAGGCTTTTGACATCTACACTGAAGAACCGTAGGGAGATACGTTGCCTGCTGCGGACAATATCTCTCCTGTGCTGAAGAGACCCCAGGTAGTGCAGCTGGGTTTGTGGGTGGCCCTGATCACTCCGGAGAGGCTGACCAGGAGCTTCCTGGAGAAGGGAGTCCAAGCACCTTCCAGAGAGCCTGAGGCTTGAAAGAGAACCCAGAGGACACCTGGAATAATCCTTTTCAGGTCCGTTACCTGGCTTTGAAAGTGAGAGGTGCACCGGGTTTGAGGCGAACCTGGAGGAGCTGTCGGAAGTGCAAATCCCACCGCATGACTATTCTTGTTGTTATTGGTATTTGTTTTAAAACCTTCTCATGGATCCCTGGTATATGATAGATATACATGACCTAAGATAAACATCTCAGGGCTGCACGGAGCTTCTTTTATGCTCTGCCCCCTCCCCTCAGCTTTCCGGCTTTATTTGTTCTTTTTCCACAGCCACTGATTACATCATCTGGTGCTACCATAACAGAAATACCGCGAAGGGGTGGCTTTAACCATCGGAAACGTGTGTTCTTATACTTTAGGGGCTGGAAGTTCAAATTCAGGGCTCGAACTCTATTCTCTCAGGTGATTGTGGGGGAAGGTCCTTATTCATTGTATGCTTGATGATCATCCTGTGACACCTGTCATCTTAGTCCCTGCTTGCTCACTGATTTGTTCCATCTCCTTTGCATTTCCAAAGAGGCTGGCCCAAGACACAGCCTACACTAACCCTGAATCGTTAGCATAACAGAGACAATCCTTTCTCAGAGGGGCTTATTAGGGACTGAAGTTAGATTTTTGCAACATTTTGAATGTGGGGTCACAATTCAACCCACTGCATCCAAAGTCTATCTACCTTTTCCTAGCTAGGTCATATCTTTAAACTTTTTATACATGAGGTTTCCTCTAGCGAAATTTAACACCTTTCAATGCATCTACCTTTCTACTGGTGGGCTCTCCTTCCCTTCCTTTCCCACCTCTTGTTCTGCACTTACACGGTTAAATTTGTGCATTATTCATAGCTCATATCCACTCACCTCCTATTTCCTACCCTTGCCATAACCGGAAGGCCCTACCATCTCCACCCACCTGACCTATTTAGTTATCTATAAGGAGGCTTCAAAAAGTTGATGTTAAAATTCCATTGCCTTTTAATTCCATTCTCTAAGAATTTGTGAAAGCCTCCTTATGTTTTAGCATTTAATATGCTATATTGTCATGCCTTACTTAATTTTCTCTCTCCCATTAAACTGAAAGCTCTGTGGAACTAAAGACCCTGTTTGTATTTTCTTTGCCATTATATACTTTGTGCATGCTAGACATATAGGCACCCAATAAATACTCCTTGAATTAATGAATGAGACCCAAGGGAGCAGTCTGTCAAACTTTTAATGATCTTTGTCATTTCCTGGGGATTAAATAGTGATCTTGACAACCTTCAAAGTCTGCTGTGGAATTGGCCCAACTTTTCACCAGTAATGTGGAATTAGGTAGTAAAAACTATTGCTAATAAACATTGAATTTTTGATCACCCTCAGACAATTTACAGAAAGTATGGCATGTGTAAATGTGGGAATGTTGTGTTAGGTCTGAAGTCCTGTCATGATAGTGCATAAAATAAATACACCTGAGCACATTAATCTGGTTAGATTTGTTTTGTTCCCATGGTATAAGTAAGGGCTTAGGGCAGTGGTTCTCAACCTTCCTAATGACACGCTCCTTTCATAAAGCTCCTTATGTTGTGGTGACCCCCACTTATAAAATTATTTTCATTGCTTCTTAATATCTGTAATTTAGCTACTGTTATGAATCTTCATGTAAATATCTGAGAGGCAGGATGCAATTTCATTATTACAAATTGAACATCATTAAAGCATAATGATTTCATCACAAAACAACATGTAGTTATATATTGTGAAATATTTATTTCGATTGACAAATAAATGAAATTTCATCTTGAAGCATGGTGTAGCATGGGTAACAGTCTTAATATAACAGTAAACTACAGTGCTACATTTTGCAACAGTATGCATAAAAAGTCAACGTCAGTGCGAAGGTTCCTAAGACCATCAGGAATTTGTGTTTTCCAATGGTCTTAAGCGACCCCTGTGAAAGGGCCGTTCGACCCCCAAAGGGGTTACGACCCACAGGTTGAGAACCACTGGCTTAGTTGGTAGAGGTGAACCCAATCATCTCCAGGAAGTCTTCAGAGTCTGCTGTAAGGAGAACAGCTGCCCTTCTGTGTTTAGGTCTTGTTTTGTTTTCCATGCAACAGGAGATGCTGGGGTGAACCTTCAGCAAGGGTAAGAGCTAAGACTCAGAGGGAGAACACAGCTAAAGGAAGGTTCATTCGAATCGAAGCAAAGCAGAAAGAAGAATAGGTGAACTGTGGGGCTAAGTAAATCTCACGTGCGGAACCTTTCTACTCTGTGCGGCATCCCGGACTTTATGGCGTATAGAATCTAAAGGCCCGGGGAAGCTCAAAGTGAGCTGAGGGCCGGAGCTTCCTTAGTGTGAGCCCTGAGAAGGTCAGCCTGTGCCATATTTTGTTGGATTAGGGACCCCTCTAATTCATTAGGGCATCATGTCAACTACATATGCAAAGGATATTTTTCCAAATAAGACCACATTCACAGATACTACTGGCTATAAGTTAAACATGTTTTTCTGGAAGCGACATTCCAACCCATGACACTTGTCTCCTGTAGGTCCTCATCATTGTATATTAAAAATAATTTCTCACAAAAATAATATTCAGAATTGTTACTATTTTCTTTGTATTAATTTCCAAGTGACTTCCATGAGTATTTGTTCAGAGAACTATAAATGGGTACTGATTAAAAAGTGGTTCCAAGCTTAAATGTTCAGAAAATTATACATATTATTACAGCTTTCTCTTAAAAATATTCTCATTGCACATGAGAATATTTGAGGTACTTTTAAAAATCCTAATTGACACTCCTATACTTATTAGCTCTAGTTCCTCATCTAAGATTTATATTATATACACCTAACATCTTAACTCAGGGTTCTATTGATTAAAAATCAATTATTTGCCCACTGGCTTGTCAAATTCTCATGTTAGTTAAACAGTAATTTATTATGAAGGTGCTTTAGAAAATTTCCAGAAAAAAATTTCATGATCTTTTCATTCCATTTTTCCATGAAGTTTTGAGTGACCCTTCCTATTATAAGTATTTGTGACTATTATGTATTGTTGTTTGGGATAAAAAGTAATACTTAAATTTTTTCATAAATCAAAAAATAAATGTTACAAGCACATCAAATTTCTACTGACTGAGAGTTGACTCAATGGCACTGAAAACTATTTTATTTTTTGGTTTACAATATCTTAAATTATAACTTACCTTGGAGAACAGTGATATGAATAATATAAATAATAATGACCACCTTTTACTGAGTAGCTAAATATGGATCAGAAAATAAGTTGGGTATGTTTACAACTATTTTCTCATTTCATACTTATAATATGCCTAGAAAGAAAGTTTTCTTGGGTTCTCCATTTGCAAAATTGAGACCAAGAGAGTTTAAGTTATTTGCCTGAAGTCATATAGCTGAAAAGTAGTCTAGTATGTTCATGTACATAATTTGCACTCGGCCTTCAAACACAAAGGTGAAGGGGATTACACAGGCTGAATCTGTTTTTAGTTGCTTCTTGGAAAATGTTGCCTATTATTTCCGCTAAGAACGCTGTGAATTCTCTTCACAGCCTCTGCACGTGATCAGGGTGCGCACTTCCCTCAGTCATCATTTAAGTAGCAACATACAAGGGTAGGACGTCCGAAACGCAATGCACACTGGGGTCACCGGCACCATGAGCGGACCCTTTCTGATAACATCCACACAAATAATTCTTTGAAGTGCTAAGAGCTGGCAAGACCCAAAGAAGTGATCTTAACATCCCCACACTAGGAGTTGGCTTTTAGGGTAGAGTGATGAGCCATAAGATGGACACAATTGTTATTAACTGCCTGAAGTGCATACAAGAGTTCAAAATAAGATATGCCAACAAAATAAACAATGACGTAGGGCAACGAATGTACAAATGTGCTTTACACAATTGATGTATGTATGGATTGTGATAAGAGTTGTAGGAGCCCCTATTAAAATGATTTAAAAAAAGAAACTAGCAAAAATAAATAAATTAAACAAACAAACAAACAAACAAAAACAATGACTCAGACAAGCTGGGGTAGAATGAAGGATTCTGACACAGGTAGGCAAGAGTTTGGAGGGTCCGGAAGCTCCACGTGGATCCTGAACACCCTTCCTCTTTTTAACAAAACCCCTTTCTATAAAACATAGCAAAGGCAAAATACTCAACTCACTGCCATTGCATCGATACCAATTCACAGTGATCCTACATAACAGAAAACAAACCATCCCTTTGAGTTTTGAAGACCATTAACTCTTTTGGGGAGTAGAAAGCACAGTCATATTCCTTCAGAGTGACTGCTGGTTTCAAACTGCTGACTTTGATATTAGGGTTCCAACACATAGCCACTAGGCTAGTAGTGCTTTGTAATAGTTGCCTTCAAATCAGCCATCCTTTCTTGAATGTCTATAGTGCGGCCTTGAGGAGCAAAATCAACAAGACTCTTGCAACCCCATTCCCAGAAGCCATAATTGTTATTCCAAAATATGAAAATGGTCATGTAATAAGAAACCACATGGGCTCCCTATCTTACCTAATGTTATGAAGCCCTATATGAGCTATGGAGCCTATATCATTTTACCCTTAGGTAACATCTTCAGCCGTGTTTCCTACATTCTCCCCGACAGCCATCTGAACTTCCCAGGGCAATGGAACTAACTCCTTGCATTCCTTGAAACCACTATAGACTCTGTTGACATTGTGCAGGCCACTAATTTACTGTTTATTGTCTTCCACTTCTTCTCTCCTCTGCTTCACTGCTAATTATAATTTCATCTATTCTTTTCATCATGAATAATTACATTCATTTAACCACTTTTTTAAGAAACCACTTTGCTAGAATTGGACTATAGGAGATGACTTCAAAAAGTTCATGGAAAAATCTCATTATCCTTTCATTCAAATTTTCCCTTGAACTTTTGAAGCACCCTTGTACATAAAACTTTCACATTCGCTTCAGTGCCCTCTCTCTACAGTAGGGGGAAAGTAAATAAATGAATGACTTGGAGCTCTTTGATAATGAACTGGTTTTTTTGTACAACCTAGAGAGTTTCCATCACAGAAAATGTTCATGGAAATGCTAAGGGATAGAGACCAGGACTGCTACCTTCAATAACTTGATATGATCAGAATTTAAAACAGGAGGGAGGCCAGATGCTGGATAATAAAAAGCAAAAGAAAACCCTCATCATATGAAAACAGGAAAGTATGTTAGCATAAAACTCTTTTTTTCTCCGAAGAATGGGATGGTATTTTGAGCTTTTAAACAAAAGAGTAACATATTCAATATATGGTTTTGCTTTATTAGTCCCAATAGCTTTCTGAAGGATACTAATTATTTTTATGTTGCATCTCTTAGTCTGTCTATTGTAGACATAACTTTTATTCTTATTTTTAATTGTTTTTCATCTTTTGCTTTAGTTTGCTTAAACCTGCCATCTATGTATTTCATAGCACTGATGTTATTTTAATCTCTGGAGATGGTCATTTTAATGCAGGTTTCTGCAAAGGTTTTGTATTAATCTTGGTACTTTAGAGAAACAAATCCACAGAAACTCATATGTATAAGTGAGAGCCCTCCTCCAACTCACAACTCCAACTCACAAAATACACACTATGACACTGAGTGCAGGAGGAAAGCCAAATCAGTGAACCTGTAAGCATCTCAGTGCTGGCAGGGGTCTCCACACTGCTGCTCCAGCACCCAGGGCTGCATCAGGGTAGGTCCATGTGGCTTCTCCTTGGGGATGTCTTGCAGGAAGTGAGCCTTGCCAGCTGAAGCAGGGAACTGGCTAAGGTAATTGTACCCTGGTCCGACCATCACAAAGCAAGAGACCCGAGAACTAGAAAGGCAAGCCTCACTGAGCCATTTATCTCTCTGCCCTTCAATTAATCCTACATGTGTTTATCGGCCAGGTTGGCACAATAGATTTTAACTAACTCAGGTTTTATTCATTGTTTTTACATCATTCCTGACCTTGCTGCCTTAGCTCATTAATCTTATTTTACTTTTTAAATTCTTGAATCCTGAGATATTTTTGAATCCTTAGTTCATCAACACGTTTATTTACATTTTGTAAATTCAGTAAAACATTTGATAGCAAATAGCATTTGGCCACGGGTATATTACTTAGAATATCTTAAATTGCCTTCTCTTTGTACTGTTCCTTTGATCTTGAAGCCATTTGTCCGTATTCTATGCTGAATCCTCACATTATAATAATTTCTAAAAAAAGGTTCACATTTTGTTTTTATCAGTTTTTTTAATTGTAGAAAATTAATGATTGTGAGGAGAGAATAAGTCACTCATTGACTCATAGTAGTATAACCCTTTCTAATATGAAGTTGTGTATGTGTGTATGGAACATGAAAATGAATGAGAGAGAAGCATAGCATTTTTTTTCTTGTCCCCCTAGCCCCCACCCTGCCAGTGACCAGGTGAACGGGACTGAAGCTATATTTATTTTTCGTTCATAAGATGACAAGGAAAGCTATGTGTTTTCAAAAGATCATTTTGGATACATTGGTGGGGGGATGGGGGGTGTAGAGGGGGGGGATAGGCTAAAGAGAGGCAAGACTCATGGCTATCAGACAAGTGTATATGCAAGATAATGGCCAAAATTATGTCCTTATGCTTACACCTTGATTAGTCCTCTAGTACTTAGCCTAGGCCCCAAATAGGTACTAAAAAGTATTCATTGAATCCAAGGATTAAACTTACATTTTAATCCATTAGAATAGTATCCTGAATTAAATATTTTTCATTTCTTTTTAGAGGAAACTTGAGGCACCACAGAGGAATTTGCATTTAGAACTTTTTCAGAATTTACTGTGAAATATTTTACAGCTGTTGTCCCAAAAGCTCTGGGATGCTTTGATAGTAACCTATAAGGATATGTAATTTTGCTCTGAACATCTGTTTTCACATTTAGGTTTATGGATAATGAGAATGTTTGTTTGATGCATTTCTATTAGCATTAAGTTTCTCAATGTGTAAGATGCCTCCACAGCCTGCTTTGGTCGAGGTGCTCACTGCCTTAGGGAGCTCACTAGCCTTATTCTTTCTCCCACCATTCTGCGAAGGTCTCCCAGGCTCCCTGGTAAGATCTCTCCATTTTCTTCCCTTGTAGTATCGACTGCTCTTTACCAAAGTCCCCTCACAGCTTAACAATGATCTTTCTATGTGCCTGTACCTTCATTAGGATAGGAATTATGCCATTTTGTTTTCATATCTACTCATACCTGGATATATTGAGTCTTTAATATATTATTAATGAATAAAATCATGGCTTTCACCATTTTATTGAAGCTGGAAGAACTATTGACCTTGCTGAAGTGTAGTAATCCTTTTATGAAAGGCAGTGTTTTGGTAAACTAGCTTGTCCTCAACTCAATTGAATTCTTAGAATGAAACCAAAACTTCAACTCTCAAATTTAAAAGTTTACCCATTATTTAGTTGTGATTTCAGATCACTCCCATTAAACCTGGGAATGCTGGTAGTCCTCCCTATCCCCTTTTGTTGAAACTTGAAAGTTAAATTCAGGCCACCATAGCCTTTGACACTTGAGTAGAACATGGCCCCATCAGTAAGAGGAATAGCCCTAATGAGTACATATTTGGGAGAACATATTTCTCAGACATGTGGACGTCTCTGAGCAAGAGTCCTCAGCTATCGTGAGTGGCTTCGATAACACCCAGTTCCAGAAGAAAGGAAGAAAATGGCTTTCATTCATGAAAGGATACGTTCCCTCAGAGGAGGGACATATTTCTGATGCAGAATATAGGTTCTTAGGAAAACACAGACACTATAAATATACAAGATAAAGCAAAAATGTGCTATCATCCAACAGTTAGATTTTTTTGTTCATCTTTTAAAGTTGATTTTTTTTTTTTTTTTACTTAGGGAGCCCTTTATTTTTATTTGGGAAATTAAATAGTTGTAACTTACCCAATGGAATTATGTTTTGGAAACATTGGCCTCCTATAAATCAATTTCACTTCCTTCTCTCTAGTGGTGCCATAGCTCATCCTAGCAAGACAGTCAGTTGGCAATTGTTTTCTGCATTCCTGCAGGGCTCTCAGCAGCACATTCAGTGATGTGTGGCTGGAAGGGGCCAGTTGCTGACTGAGAAAGGGGAGGGGGAGCGTCTGCTGTTAGCCTACTCACTGTTTCACTGAAGCTGTGGTCATTTCTGCAGCCCAGTAAGCCTTTTATTAAAAGCAGAGTTTCTGTAAGCTAATTTGTTCTTTTCACTTAACTGAATGCTTAGAACCAAACGGAAAACCCAACTTAAAATTTCACCCATTGATTATTATCACAAGGAAATTAGTGAGGTCTTTTTGAAGGCTTACTATGTACCAATATCTTTGGGTATCATTTTATTCTTCTTAAAAAAAGAAAAAGAGGATGGAGGGGTTGGAATTCAACCTGATCCAAGAGATCAGGAAAAGTTGGAATTGTCTCATTTGTTTCAGAGATTAAATCCTTTAAACTCTTCTTTAATTAATTACCAAAATAATCATTATATTATATATTTTAGTTTTATTGGCATACACTTCATATATCATACAATTTAATTATTCAATCACAATAAGATTTATGCAATCATCACCACAATCAATTTCAGAACATTTACCATACTTCTCATATATATTGCTGTTTGCTTCCCACTTCCCCTCAAACTTGCCTGCCATGCTCCTAGACAATTATCAATCCAATGACTGTCTCTATAGAGCAGTGGTTCTTAACTTTCCTAATGCTGTGACCCTTTAATTCAGTTCCTCATGTTGTGGTGACCCCCAACCATAGCATCATTTTCATTGCTACTTCATAACTTGTCATTTTGCTACTGTTATGAATCATAATGTAAATATCTGATATGCAGGATGTATTTTCATGGCTACAAATTGAACCTCTTTAAAGCACAGTGATTCATCACAAAAACAATATGTAATTATATATACTGGAATATTTATTTCTAATGACAAATAAATGAAATTTTGTCTTGAAGCATAGTGTAGCATGGGTAACAGTCTTAATATAACAACAGCAAACCATAGTGCTACATTTTTGACAGTCTGTGTAAAAAGCCAACGACAGTTTGAAAGTTGAGATAGCTTCTCTCAGCACATCTGCATGTGGACAGACCCGCGTGGAGACAGATAGAGGAGCGGTGTCTCCATTCCTAAGACCATCAGAAATATGTGTTTTCCGATGGTCTTAGGCGACCCAGGTTAAAGGATCATTCGACCCCCAAAGGGGTCGTGACCCAGATTGAGAACCACTGCACTAGAGCTACCTAGTCAGGATTTCATATACAGAAAAGCATACAAAACACAAACAAGAAGCAAGCAAGCAAGCAACGACAACAAAAAGCAAGGGGGAATCAAATGACAAGATATTCCATTTTAACCCAGCGACAACTACCATCACAGACTTTCCAGTCCCTCCGTCTGATCACACGGCTGTTCACATCCCCGGACTGTGGTCAGACAGGCGTCACTGGACACCTAATCTGCGTGAGAAGTAGGGATCTGGGGCTTTCTGCAAACTGGCTGTTCAAAACATGAAGCAATGATCCCTGGTTTGTAATTCTTGAAAAGGCAGCCCTTTCAACTCACGTTTAGCTTTCTTTTTTGTTTTAATGCCTTATTGTCAGACATATTTATTATCTTTTAACTGCTTGCTTAACAAAACATGAGGATTTATGTTTTTTCAAATGCAAGTTCACTCACTTCCTCTAATCATATCCTTTCATGTAATATTGTAATACGCTCTTGATAAAATACATCAGACAACCTAATGGTCCCTAGTATATCCCGATTAAAAGCCATATCAGTGCACAATATGTGCTTCAGTCTACTGGCAAAAATTACGGTCTGTACTCACATTATTATGATTGTATAAATGCTGTACCCAACAGTGTCACTTTTTAAAAATTGTAATCAGCCTACAAACTTGGTTGATCTGTAAGTCTCTTTCTAATGTAATTAATAAACAAATCAGTCATTCAATTAATTTTACCTTTATATATAATATTTCTAGAGTCTTAGGTCTTTTGCCTCCTATCTACTAGATGTTCCTTTTGCCCTTTTAATTTTCTGTCTCGCTGGGTCTCTCATCTTATCCTCAGTATTCCCTTTCTTTCTCCTTCATTGGAAGAACAGTTTTCTTGAGATTTACATTTCACTTGCTTGCTTTACTGCCTGTGTCATTCCGTGTGAAACAGCCAATGCGGTCGGTTGGGTTCTCTAGAGAAAGCAAAGCTGGTGATGCTTGTGTGTGCATGTGTGTAGAAAGATATGTATAGAAGCAGGTAAGTACAGTTTAGTTTAAGTCCATAGGTCAGATGTTAGATGGAGGCTGCTTCTGATTGGTGTAGCTGCAAGAGCGGACTAATAGGAAGCAGGATGATGAAGCAGGAGGGTCACAGGCAGGTGGGTGCAGAGCTGAAGGAATCTGAGGTAGGTCAAATTCATCCAAGTTCAACAGTCTGCTCGTAACCCCTGGGGTGAGGAGGCAATATAACAGGAAATCAATCAACCAGATGTAGAATCCAGCAAAATTCAGCAAAGGGGCAAGCAAGAGATTGGTTCTGCTCAGGATCTCTCTTATACAAAAGTTCACACTGCCAAGGAGGTGTCAACAGGCTACGAGCTGGTTGGTAGGTTAGGCCCCACCTCTACCTTCACCCAGGTATATCTATTGTACCTAAAGTCATCACATCCTATAATAATAGGCTGTTGGGAAGGGGCGAGGGGCATTATGACATATTAAAGTACCTATAAACAATGCATACATAAATGGATATGGCTGTGTTCCAATAAAGCTTTATTATTAAAAGGAGAAAGTAGATCAGAATTGATCAGTTCATCATAGTCTGCCGCTCTTGATTTCTTGTGTTTTAGACCAACTGGGATATTTGAATCTGGTAATTAATTCAAATTAGAGGTATTTGCTTCCATTTTTCTCTGATGTTTTATTACCCTCAATTGTGTCTGTCTCTTTTTTCTGAACTACAACAGCTTATGGTATACAAAAATGTATCTTATTTATTTTCCTCCTGGTTTATACCTTTTTTGTTCTCGTGTTTCCTCAAATGTCTATAGTCTACTCTATTTAAATATTAATTTTGTTATTTTGTATTTAATTTATAAAAGCTCACTGTTATGCTGGGAATACTTTCTCTTGTATTCTGTCTTTTATGTTTGATAGGTTGATTTAGTTGGGAATGTATTGATGTAATATAATGTGTTATTCCTTTGAGGATATTGTATTTTGTCTTTTAAATTTTTTTTTGATTTCTATAAACCTATTTTAATTTTAATTTTGAATTTTATTGGAATTTCTATTTCTTTGTGCTATTTTCAATTTGTTTATGGTTTTTGTATTTTGTGATACAGAATTAACGAAACTTTTGCGAATCCTTGCTTGTCCTTTGATACATAATATATTAGGCCATGGAAAGCTATTTAGAATCTCTGGTTGTGAGGGTGATACTTTCTGATTAGTGAATCTTACTGAAGTAAAACTATGTGAAGACTTGATTGTATTCTAGGAGGTTCCTTCAAGTGTCAATGGCTACATGCTTTTTTCAGTTTGGTCAATTTTTCCTTAGCAGGGAATTTTCCATTCCCCTGGCATTATAGAAGGCATTTAAATCAGGCTTCTATCAATGAAAGCAAGAGAGAAAGGAATCTGAGATCACATCTCTCAGTGTGCACATCTTGCTCAATTTCATTATTTTCAATATATGTCTTATCACAACTTCAGCTATGTCCTGGGTATCCATGCCTAGAACATTTGGGGCTCTACCTATTAAGGACCTCTAATAGTGTAGTGGTTATATGTTGGGTCAGTTTCCTTCCATTATAAAGATTTACTATAATCTTGAAAACTCACAAAGGCAGTACGGCCCTGACCTACAGGGTCACAATGAGTCGAGATCAACTCAATAGTAGTGGTTTTTTGTTTGTTTTTATCCAGAAGGCAGTTACTGCTTTCCGTTTGGTTTAGGAGGGGCAATACTGGACTTTCATCTGCAATTATAAAATTTCTTGATGTAGACTTTCAACAAATCCCTCTCTCTCCAACCCTTCCCTCACTCCCACCTTGAGAGGTACAAATAAACAAACACAATCATTGTCTTTGAGGTCACTCTGACTCATGTGTATCAGGCTAGAACTGTGCTCTGTAGGGTTATTAATAGCTGGCTTTTTGAAAATGGATAGTTAGGTCTTTCTCCCAGTGGCCTCTGGATAAGCTTGAACTTCCCACCTTTATGTGAGCAGAGAAGACTGTTCGTTCCACCCAGGATGCCTCTGGAGTACCCGGTGCTTCCAGTTCCAGAACCACTCCAAAATTGTATGTGCTCCCAACCACTCCAAAACTCAGTTTGCTTTTTTATTTCTTTGTGCCTTTGTCAGATGGTTATGATTCAGATTCCTCCCCTCTGATAATGGAGTTTCAATTAACCTATCTGCTGCCTATCTTCCAAAATGCTCTTAGTGTATCTCACTTGTTTATACATTCTCCTTTTCTCTGGGCACTTCTGAGTTTATAACATGTTGATGTCTTTACAGCCATGATCATGACATTTCAGCAGACCCAGAGGAAACTGTATGCATATAACACACCATGTCTAAATTGAAAACAATAAACATATATTGATATTCTAATACATGCCCCAAACTTTTATATGCACCAGAAATAAGGATGGAGAAAAATCCTTATTAAAAATCCTTATTAAAAAAATCCATAGTTTTTTCCTCTTAAATCTTTTGTTATAATATTATTACATAATAGCCATGTAAAGAAAACCATTTATCAGGTAGTTTTCATCAGTATTGAGTAAATACTAAGAGAAATAAATCAATGGGAGATATATTGGGTAACTAATGGGATGTCTACTTAGGGAATCAAGAGAGCTTTCTTTGAGAAAGATGTATTTTGCCAAGGACTCAAATTATGTCAGAAAATTAGGCATATTAGTAAATACAGAAGTGTATTTCCAAGTAGAGGGGTCAGCAACTATACAGGCCATATGGTATGCATGAGCTTGGTGCCCAAAATCCCACAAGAGGACAAGTCTAATTGGAATGGAATGAGTAAGAGTAAACAAAAAAATTCTTTCTTTAAATCTATTATTAATTGGTAAACAAAAACAGCATAATTCTTTCTTTAAATCTATTATTATACATATCTCATATCATTCCAGAGTTCAATCAAGTCAAGCAGAGTTGTACAATTGCTGCCACAATTAGTTTCCAAACATTCTTCTTCTACATGTACTCTTTGATGTTGTCTCCCTTTCATCCCCCACCCCCATCCCCAGCACTGTACCCCCCTCCCCCTGAAACCCTTCGTTTGTTGATGTGGCATGACTGAGCATAAACAGCTGTAGATATCCATTATAATTGGATCATGGAATACACGAATCTAGGAAAATTAGAAGTTGTCAGAAATGAAATGGAATGCTTGATGATTAATATCATAGGCACTAGTGAGTTTTAATGAACTGGTATGCTCCGTTTTGAATCATACAGTCATGTGGTCCAGATTAGTTGTGGGATACATCAAAGGCATTATACATGTCAACAATGACAACTGGTGTCATATTCCTTGTCAGAAAGAACATCTCAAGATCTATCCTAAAGCAAAATACTGTCTGTGATAGGATGAAATCCATTGACCTCCAAGTTTAAGTTGTGTTGATGTGACTATTATCTAAATGTTCGCACTACCCACCAATGGCAAACATGACATTGTTTGTTGTTTTGTAGGATAATGTGGTTTATTAAAATATGCTCAGAGAGAAGGTCAGTGCGTTTACTCAATTTTACAGACACATTTGCAGGATGAGGTTCTATGATTCTAACATTTCAGAGAAGTCACTGGCAAATGTGAGAATTTAAAACATTCTTATTGTCAATTACTTGCATGTTTATAGCATGAAACACCAGTTTTACAGTCAACAACTCATCAAACATCCCATCGTCTTGCCCTGTTTCCATGATTTTCCTGCCATCTCCCTCTCGTTGGATATTGCTTCCCTCTTCACCCAAATAGCACCTGTCTAGCATCTAACCCATTATTTACCCTTCCCTTCCTCCCTCTCCCCCCTCTGGTAAGCATCTGTTTCATTTCATGTGAAAATTTTTCCTGATTTCTAAAAATAATAATACAATATTTGTCCCTTTGTGTTTGACTAATCTCAATCAACATAACTCTCCTCCAAGTTCACTGATGTCATTAGGTATGCCACGAATTTACTGTTATTCTTTGATGCTGTGTAGTATTCCACTGTGTATCTGTACCAAAGTTTATTAAAATATTTTACCAACTTCTGAAGCCTGAAATTGCCCAAGCATGCAATCAATATGCATTGATAATTAATTGATTGGAATGTGAATGTTAGAAAATACAACCTTGAGGAAATAAATGATATTAGACATAGCATGTTAGAATTTTGCAAGACTAACAACCCGTTTATTTACAATTTCAACAGTGTAACTAGTAACTATCCACGTGGACCTCACCAGCAATATAAAGGAAACAAATGGACTATGAATTTGTAAAGAGAGGATAGATACGCTCAATATAATCAGTCAGAAAATGCTAGGGGCAAAATGCGGAACCTATATCAATTACATATACAAGTTTACTTAGATGTTAAAATAATAAAGCAAGTCCATAAGAGCCTAATACAACCTTGAGCATATCTCATCTGAATTTAGAGACCTAGAGACAACTACAAGAGAAGTTTCTATGCATTGAACACGATTAACTGAAGGCCAGGTAGTACCTGAGATACATCAAGTATATGAGACAGGTGGAAAATATAGGGTCATCAAGAGGACAAGACCGAGCAGAAAGTCAACAATAGATGTTAGAAGAGCCTCTGAAACTTGCTCTAGAACTTAGAGAAGCTAAAGTGACCGGAAGAAATGATGAAGTAAAACAGGTGTAAGGAAGTTTTAAAGAGTGACTCAAGGTGACAAAGCAAAGTATTATATGAAATGTATCAAGACCTTGAGTGAGGTAACTGAAAGGGTAGAACATACCTGGAATTTCTCACATTGAAAGAACTGTAGTCAGGGGTGGGGGAAAATCAAGTATCAAGTGTCAATACTGAAGTATTCTATAGACAAAATATTAACTGACACAGGACACATCAAAAGAAGATGGGAGGAATACACAAGAGTCACTATTTCAAAAAGAATGATGGATGTTCAACATGTAAGGAAGTAGCATATGATCAAGGACCAATTGTAATGAAGGAAGATGTTTAAGCTGCACTGCAGGCATCCAGGAAAAGCAAGGCACCAGGAATGGACTGAAAATCAACTGAGTTGTTTCAACAGATGGATGCAGCATTGGAAGTGCTCATTCATCTACGCAAAGAAAATTGCAACACAACTTCTTGGCCAACTGACTGGAAGAGATCAATATCTGTGCCTCTAACAAAATAGGTGATCCAAGAGAATTCAGAAATGGTACAACAATATCACTAATATCACACGCAAGTAAAATTGCACTGCAGGTAACTAGTTGCAGCTGGTCCGTCAACAAGGAATTGCACAAATTCCAGTTGAATTCATTCAGAAAAGGATAGTATTGCTGATGCCGAATGTTTCATGATGGAAAGTGGAAAATTCCAGAAAGATTTTCATCTCTTTTATTGGCAATACAAAGGCATTTGATTGTATAGAACAAAACAAATTATGAGCAACACTGCAAAGAAAAGAAATTCCAGAACACTATGCTTCTGTGTAACTTGTACATAGACCAAAAGGCAGTCATTTGAAGCTAACACGGAGATAATGCATGGTTTAAAATTATGAAAGTGAATGACAGAGTTGTATTCCTTCACCATATTTATGAGGTCTGTATACTAAGCAAATAATATAAGAAGCTGCACTATGGGGAGAAGAATGAGGCATAAGGACTGGTGGATTCTAAGATTAACAACTTGTGATAGGCAGATGATAAAACAAAGAAACACTAACTGATAAATATCAAAAGTTCCTCAACATAAACTAAATCCACAGCACTGGACTAATGATGAATGACCTCAGGAGAAATGGTGAAGGCATGGAGGTTGACCAAGATTCCATGTTACCAGTGCCCGTGAAGGCAGCAGTCAGGAACTCAAGTGACATACTGCACTGGGCAAAGCTGCTGCAAAGATTTCTTTAAGATGTTGAAAAGCAAAGACATCATCTTGAGGACTTCGGTGCATCTAACCCAAGTCCGGTATTCTCAAATGTCCCCTATGTATGCCAGCGCTGGCTAAGAAAGAAGGAAGACCGAAGAAGAACTGGTGTATTTGAATTACACTGTTGGAAAACAATATGCATCTACCCCGGACGTCAAGAAGAACGAGTAGATTTGTGCTGGAAGGCCTACAAGTAGAATGCTTCTTACAAGTAAAGAGAGTGACGTGTCAGGTGGAGAGGCAGGGAAAAAGAGGAAAGCCCCCAGTGAGATGGACTGAGACAGGGGCTGAAACATGGGCTAAGGCTTAAGAAAAATTGTCAGGATGGCGCAGGACCATGCAGTGCTTCCTTCTGTTGTGTGTCAGGTTGCTATTATTCTGAACTGATTTGGCGGCACCTCACAACAATGACAAGTAGATACTGGGGGAAGGAATTCCAAGAAAGAGGGAATAGCATATACAAAACCTTGAGATGGAATCGCATTTTATGTTCCCCCTCCCTCGAACCTTCACATCAATCAGACATACATGCTCTGAGTGCCGTTGAGTACATTTTTAAATAGCTCTCCTGTCTACTTGCTCATTGTCAACACTCAGTGCAACTTCTGTCTCTCCAGTTCTAGCTAACTGCTAACGTTATTCTTTTGGAAAGGAGCCCAGGTGGGTCCATGGCTAAGTGTTTGGCTTCTAACAGTAAGATCAGGGCTTCCAGCTCACCAGCCACTCAGGGGCAGAAATACATGGTGGTAGGCTTCCATAAAGATACACAGCCTAGGAATCCCTGTGGGGTGGGTCTGCTCTTTCCTTTAGGGTTGTTATGAGATGAAATTGATGTAATGTGTTCCCTCAACACACTGACCATAGTAAACAAATAAACTTATGTGTACATTTAATTGGGCCCTGAAGCCCTTCAGGAGGTTCCCCTTGCATTTAGAATGGGGTCCTAAATATTTACCACGGTGCTGAGGACATCTGAGATTTCAGTCTGCCTGGTATCCTTACTGAGCATTGGCAATAGCCAGCAAGACTCTTTTCCTTTTCCTTTGCTGAGGTAGTTTACTGTGCCAACCTGGCCAATAAACACATGTGAGATTAATGGAAGGGTGGAGGGATAAAGGGCTCAGTGAGCCTCACCTTTCTAGTTCTCGGGTCTCTTGCTTTCTGATGCTCAGACCAGGGTGCAGTTCCCTGCTTCAGCTTGCAAGGCTCACTTCCTGCAAGATATCCCCAAGGAAAAGTCGCATGGACCTATGCCAATGCAGCCCTGGGTGCTGGAGCAGCCGTGTGGAAACCCCTGCCAGTGCTGAAATGCTTACACGTTCACTGACTCAGCTTTCCTCCTGCAGTCGGCATCATAGTCTGTGCTTTGTGAAATGGAGGAGGACTGTGGATTGGTGTCGGACATGTGGTTTAATGCTAGACTTGTGGCCTTGGGCAGCACTGGCTTGGGATGTTTTCTTGACGCGCACTTAGCATTTATATAAAACTCTCTCTTATACATGAGTTTCTGTGGATTTGTTTCTCTAAAAGACCCAGACTAACACATTTGGGGAACAGCTACAAACCAAATATTTACTGCAGGAGCTATGGTGGCCTATCACTTTCAGGGCTCAGTACTCCAAACCAGATGGGTGATATGAGACCGTGAAATGTCTAGTCATTGCACCAGCTACTCCTTAGACACAGCAATCGATCTAATCACAGTGGTTCTCAAACTTCAGCCTGCATCAGAATCCCCTTGTGAAGCCTGCCATCTTGGAGGCCTTCAAAAACACAGATAGCTAAGCCTTGTTTCAGTTTCTGATTCAATGTCCTAGGCTGGGGCTCTAGAATCTGCATTTATTGTAGGTTCTGTAGTGACGATTTGTTGCCGATATTCATGTGAAAATGCTAAAGTTCAAGTATAGGCCAGAGAAAAGCTATGGAGTTTTGTATGGACTCGTGAGAAAAGACCGGTCTCTACTTCCTTTGGAATCAATCTATAGTTATGCAACTATATGGATTTATCGGTGACCAATGCCTCCATGGCTCTAACGCCTAGAAAGAATCCATCTAGAAACTGAGATGTTAGCTTCCAGAAAGTCCCCGACTCCTGGGGACCCCATGTACAACAGGAGTGGACTGCTGTGACCCGTGGAGTTTCCCTGGTTAGTTTTTGGAGGCATCTTGCAAGGCCTTACTTCCCAGTTCATCTTAAACTAGTTCTGCTAAAACCTGTTCGGCATGATAGGCAGACACAAACCTCCACTGACAGGTGAGTGTTGGCCACAGAGTAGAAGCATTGGGGGAAATTCAAACCCTTATGAACAAAGATAATTCTACCACTGAGCCATCACTGCCCCCTGCAGGCTGAGATGACAGAGCCAAAATCAGGAGGAAAAGGAGAATTTGGTCTGTCAGCGCAAAAGGAATCCTAAGGCACTGCTAATTATCTCTTCCTTTCTTACACTTACTTTTTAAAATCTCCGTGAATACACCCCTTCTGCCACCCAGCCACCACCTCCCCTATCCAATGCACACTTTCTTATTCAAATAATTACTTGAATTGAGTAAAGCAGGATTTTTCTTTTCAGGCGCTTGCAAAGGTTTGGCACTGATGGTGCATAACTGGCCTTCACCACCCTGCCTGATCTGCATCTGGTCTGTTTCACTCTGTTCCCTTCGCACTTGGCAGACTGTCCTCAGGGCCTTCACACATCTGTTTGTTTGTCCCTGTGTTCTCTACCCCCATAGCCCTCGCATCAGTCTACCTACTCCATTTACCAAAGTCCACCCACTCTCAGCCACTGCTCCTGAGTCGGTTTTGACCCACGGTGACCCTATATAGGGTTTGCAAGGTTATGAATCCTTCCTAGAGCTAACAGCTTATCTTTCCCTGGGGAGCCACTGGTGGCTTTGACCCATTAACTGCAGCCCAAAGCTCACCTGACAATAGCAGTAGGACTCCTTAGCCATGTTTAGGCTTCTGGGATGTCCTTATCTTGCCAGATAGGCTAGATAAGCTTAGACTATGTGCACAAAGCACTTTTGTTTATTTCTTTGTTTGTATTAACCACCTAGTAGATAAGTATTTTGTAATTGACTTTGATTTGCAACCCCTCTACTAGAATGTAAGTTCTATTCTTAAAATTCAATTCATTTGTGGCTTATTTAAATTGCATTTAGCAGTTCTACTATGATATTTTTCACATAGTGGGTGCCTAAAAAACGTAAATGCCTTCATGAATAATTTTAATTGGCATGTCAATAAATCAATTAACCAAAAGAAAAAAAATAAATTTGTAAATATTAGCATAAAAGGATAACCACAGCATCTCTTAAGGCCAAAAATAAGTAGCAGAACATTCTGGATATCAGTATAATATTATTTCCCTAAGAGGGCAATGGTGGTGATAAAATCAAATATAGACCAGGAAAACAGTTGGAAAGTGCAGTCCATTAGTTATTTTTGAAAGTGGAATTTTGGTTGATGGACTTTTAGTTTCTACTTTATTTACTTCAGTTAGTCCTTGACTATTTTAAGATGAACATAAACTTTAGAGCAGTAAACAATCAATAAGAATATTTCCATTCTGGAACAACGATGTAGAGTTTGAAATAAGATACAAGACTATATTGGTCCCAGAGCTCTTTGACCATGACTATCACTTGCCAAGATGGGGAGTTTGGCATTCTAATTTAAGACCACTGTATGCCAGATCCCCACAAGGTGTTTTCTGACCTCAGGTTTATTCTGGAAAAGTAATTACTCCCACAATCTAGCAACCCACTCTCTGGAGATTTTTCTGAACAAAGCATGTTTTTTTATATGAAATAAAGAATGAGGAGGATTTCAGGAGACTAAGCTTAGAAGTAACCTTTTGTGGGTTGACTATTTTAACACACACACACCCAAATCCATCCCACTCAATGCACACAAGTTTGTCTAACCAGGAAACCCGACCCGGAAAAATCAGGCCTCAGGTGGAAAGTGAGAGGTGGTGTTCTGACTGGGAGAAAGGAAGTTATTGTTGGTGAATCACATCCGGTAGAACCTTTAGGGGCAGCTGCCACCTCCCTTGTGTTGATGTTGTTACCAATGGGACAGGAAGTTCATGCTGCAGTCAGAGATGAGAATCCCGAGCTTTGGGGGAAAGAGCAACTGTCCATAGAAAGGTGGGGAGTCCCCAAGTAGTGGGTTCTTATTCCATAGGTTTAGTGCCTGAGATGAGGGTTATGAGAACAGAGTCAAGTGACAGGAACATGGCCAGAGGGCTGGATAGACAGAATCCGTACCAGTAAGTCAGAAAGCCCTAGGGACTCGTTCCACATCTGCCATTAGCTAGCTCTGGAATGGCAGGCAAATCATCTCATTCCCTTGATCTTCTGTATTTCTTCAGTCTGTACAAAATGAAGAGATTGAGCCAGGTAATTTCCAAAGGATAGCACAAGATAGGAACAATGACACACACATGATGGGTACAAATATGGATCTCTGCCCGTCAGTTTTAGGAGCCTGTGTGGCATAGAAGTTACTCTTGGGCTGCGAACATCAAGATGCACAGTTTGTAACCATAGATGGGGCTTTCTACTCTTGTAAAGAATTATAGTCCCCAAAACCCACAGGGGCAGTTCTCCTCTGTCCTACACCATCGCTGTGAACTGGAATCGACTCGAGGGCAATACGTTGTTCAGTCAGTTGGTCATCGATGAGTGAGTGCTTCCAGTGCTTCATTGGCTTGTGGAGAAATTTCAATTCGTAACCTGTCAGTCCCTGTACCTTGCTTTTATTTAATGCTTTCAGAGCAGCTTAGACTTTTGCCTTTAGTACCATCAGTTCTTTATCAAAGAAACCACCCCTTGAAACATCTGAATGATGATCAGTTCGTATTGGGAGAGTGACTGTGTATTCCTCCCATCTTCTTTGTATGCTTCCTGCATCGTTCGATAGTTTGCCCTCAGAGCCTTTCAGTCCTGCAACTTGGGGCTTGCCTTTTTTCCCTTCAATTCTCTGAGCTTAAGATGTGCTGAGCGCATTCTTCTTTTTCAATTTTCTGACCCCAGGTCACTGCACATTTTATGATAATATTTGACTTTGTCTTCTGGAACGGCTCTTGGGCTTCATCATTTCTTCCATTTGTCTCAGCTACTGTATGTGTAAGAGCAAGTTTCAGAATCTCTCCTGACAGCCACTTCTTTCTTTCCTGTCTTTTGAATGACTTTTTGCCTTCTTCAAGTATGATGTCTGTGGTAGTCTGGGTAGACTAGAGAAACAAATCCACAGAAACTCACGTGTATACAAGAGAGAGTTTTATATATAGGATAAGTGCACATTAAGAAAGCGTCCCAACCCAGTGCTGTCCAAGCCCATAAATCCAACATTAACCCATATGTCCAACACCGTTCTCAATTTCACAATATACACACAATGACACCGACTGCAGGAGGAAAGCCAAGTCAGTGAGCATGTAAGCATCTCAGTGCTGCTCCAGCACCCAGGGCTGCATCGGGGTAGGTCCATGTGGCTTCTTCTCGGGGAGTCTCACAGGAAGTGAGCCTTGTCAGCTGAAGCAGGGATCTGGCAGTTGCACCCCGGTCCGACCATCAGAGAGCAAGAGACCTCAGAACCAGAAAGGTGAGGCTCACTGAGCCATTTATATCTCCAGCCTTCAATGAACTCCACATGTGTTTATCGGCCAGGTTGGCACAATAAACCTTAACTATCTCAATGTCTTTGATGTCATCCTGCAGCTTGTCAAATCTCCAGTGAGTCAAAGTTGCTTTTGATATGTCCTTGAAATTCAGAAGGGACAGACTCAAAGTCAGATTTCGGCCCTTATTTCAATTTCTGAAGCTTCAACCTGAACTTCTACAAAAGCAATTGATGCTCTGTTCCACAACCAGTCTCTGGTCTCATTTTAGCTGCTGAAATTGAGTTTCTTCATCATCTCAGATGTCATCAATTTGATTTCTGTGTATTCTGTCTGGAAAAGACCATGTGTATAGTTGCATTTTGTGTTGTTGAGAAAGGTATTTGCAATGAAGAAGTTCTTGGTCTTGCAAAATTCTATCATGTGTTCTCTAGTTTCATTTCATCACCAAAGACATATTTTGGAACTACTGTTCCTTCTCCTTTTGCATTTCAATCACTGGAAAAATTTATATTTATTGTGTAAATATGAATAATAGTAGTAACTTAGTTTCCTGTATATGTATAGATATGCTATCACAGACAGCATTGTACTTCACAATACATTTTGAAATATTCTTTTTGATGATGAGTATGACACCATTCCTCTTGAATTTGTCATTGCAGCAAAATAAGGCATCCCATTGTCTGATTCAAAATGACCACTACGAGTCCATTTTATCTCATTAATGCCTAGGATCTTTATGTGTTCCATTTCATTTTTGATGTCTTACAACTTTCCTAAATTTATCCTTCATACATCCCAAGTGCTGATTACTAATAGATCTTTGCAACGGTTTCTGCTTGTTTTGAGGTATGCTGCATTAGTAAACGTAGGGCCCCAAAGCTCTCCTGAAACCTGCTCTCCTTGGGTGACCCTGTTGGTATTTGAAATACTAGTGACATAGCTTCCAGCGTCACAGCAACATGAAAGCCACCATAATATGACAAACTGACAGACAAGTTGTGACCAATAAGTGTAGCAGCTGTGTATTGCCAAATTCCTTCTACTAACAATAGTGCAAAACTGCCCCTGCTCGATCTGCTTCTCAGAGAAAGTGATTACACCTCTGTCGGCAGGTAAACTGTGTGGAGCAACCACCCATCAGGGGAAAAAAAATGCTTAGCAATACTTACGGAGACCCAAAGGGGGGATTTTACCAAATACTATGCTGGCCCTTTTAGCCTAGTTTCTATGCAACCCTTGGTGACCTTGGCCATGTGATATAGACTACTGGGACTTTAAATTTTGTCCTTCGAAGGCACACAACATCCTCCATAGGCCACACCAGAAAGATTCAATGTGAAAACCCCATAAGCAAACTGAGCTTTACCTTAAACTCCCCTTTAGCAGCATTAAATAACTGACATACTCCCTTGGATGTAAGGCTGAACCAACTTAATGTGAGAAGAAGTAGATGACTGCTATTCCAAGGTTATGGAATTGGGGGACTTTGGTTCATATCTCTTGCTTTGAGGATGCCTAATGTATGGTGGCCTAGGGCTACCATATATTTACTGTTTTAATGCTTTCTTTTGACATGTCTGGCAGGCATGGTTCTACCCTTGTGAATGAGTGTCATTGAAAGTTTTGGCTTGTCGCTAACCCTCATTGTTCAAGTAAATAGTATCTGATCACTTAATGGTTTAACATATACACGTCCATAATTCATGTATTGTGGCCTATACTTTTGTAATTTCCTTTTCTCAACAATGTCTTAAATTCTATGTGATTGACTAAATTAATGATACTGTAAGAACTAGTTTATGCCCTAGGGGGATGATTTATAATCAGTTCTCTATCATAAAGTGATAATGACATTTCCAAAGTGAACCAGAGACAGATATAAACCATAGATGAATGAATGAATTGGGGGATTAAACTTAATTTTAGCCCCAATCGAAGAACAATTCATTTTTATGACCTGGCCCTACACAATGTTCACCCTCATGAAGAGATCACTGAAGATATGGATGCTACAGCAAACGGTAGCGAAGCAACCAGATGGTGTCCAGCTATCAGAAAGAATAGTGTATGGGGTCTTACAGGCTGGTCTTCAAACAAGGAGCCATCTATGTCAGGTATTAACTAAGTCCACATGGGAGGAACACACCCTGTGTGATCGAAGGATTATAAATAAATCCAAAGGAGGGAATGGTATCGGAGCTTAAATTGTGAACAGCTGGTTGGAAGAGGGCTATTAGATGCCAGTGGACACCCAAATTCCATGTGCAGGGTCCCCACATGCAGTATGCCTCCAGTGAATCTCCTCTGACCACAGTCCAGAGAGCCAACCTGTTATTGGAGCGTTGAAAAGTCACTTGTGGCAGATGTCCTTCAGTTAAAATGCAATACCTCATCATTTGGCACATTTTAAAGTTGTTTTCATTTTTAATATTTTAAGCTTTATTTTTGACTGAGGTTTTTCTATGTTTTGTCTACTGATTGTTGTTAGGATTTTTATTTTGTTTTTATTTTTTGGCTTTCTGTTCCTGTTTTGTATGGTCTTCTCTATCTGAAATCCAGGATAGGTAAATCTATAGAGACGGTAACTGAATTAATAATTACCTAGGGGAAAGGCAGGGGAGGTTTGAAGGCAATGGGGTACCAACAACCAGGAGTACAAGAAAAAAATGTCCTGAAATTGATTGTGGTGATTATTGCATAACTCGTCTTAATATGATTGAATGTTTAAATCATATGATATATGAGCTATATGCCAATAAAACTAATTTTTTTTAAGAAACTACCCCTCCTGAGTCAAATGTCTCATAAGGACCTCATTCTTTTTCCTGTGTACCACAAATTAAAGATGATTTAAAATTAGGAAACACCTCTTATCACCTTGACCATGACACAAGGCCTTTCTGGAAAGTGTTTGTACTTCAGCCAGTTTGGAATAGCCTTAGCTTTGAAACTTAGGACCTACTAGAACCATGGCTGACATTCTACGTGCATTTGCAAACTGCACAAGAGCTTTTCAAATGTTAGAAATTCCCTGTCTAAAGACAAAAGACAAAGGAAATGAGTAAGTTATGCTGATTAATAACGTAAACAATTATTAGGAGAACCTTCAAAGAATGTGGGTTGAGAGAATGTCTTTGCCCTTACACGGTGTGTCTCTAAGTCACTGTGATTTCTTCCCTGTTTCAGGCGCTTTTAGCTTTCCTGCTGTTTTGGCCGCAGGCCTGCATCAGGCCTCAGGACCACTGTTCTAGAATTGATTTCTCCTTTCTTCACTAGGTCAAACTGATTACAATCGATTTCTTGGTTTGGCCACTTATTTCATCCAGAATCATCCATGGTTTCTGTTTCCCTACTGTATTAGTCCGGGTAGACTAGAGAACTCATGTGTCTCAGAAAGAGCTTTATATAAAAGAGCAATTGTATATTAAACAAAACCTCCCAGCCCAGTCCAGATCAAGTCCGTAAGGCCGATATTAGCCCATAGGTCTGACACCAATCTATAAATTCCTCTTCAGGCTCATGCAGCCCATGCAATGATACAGAATACAGGTAGATCACAGGCCAGTGGCTGGAAAATCTTGTGGATCAAGTAGCATTGGAAGCATCTCAGTGCTGGCGTGGGTCTCCATGTGGTTCCTCCAGCTCTAGGGCTCTGTCTCTGTCAGTGTAGCTCCATGTGGCTTGTCAAGAGGAATGTGTAGCAGAGCGTGTGGGTCTGGCCTCCAGTGAACTATTTATCTCTGTAGCACCTCCAAATGAGGTCAGCAAGCTGTCACCTGATTCACAGACTAAACTCCACCCCTTCACTCTTAATAGTTGCAAGTTGATAGCAGATTATGTAACTACCACACCTACTGATACTGGATCTACCATGCAAGGTCTTTGTGATCTAGTCCCAGGACACAGTTTATACATCATGTTCACTTATTTTTATGTTACCTGTTCTTTGCCCCAGTAAAATCTGACTATTTTATCTCATATTAATTGAACATGTGGTTTATCCTTCATGCTTTTGCTTGAGCTACTCTTTCCCTGGAATGTCCTCTTTTCTCTATATTCCTGATCCCCATTTTTCCTATAAAGTCACATCCAATGTTACCTCACTTATGGCTCTCTGCATAGATTTCATCAGCTGGGGGTGAGCAGAGGGGTTCTCAAATAGTTGCAACCCAGTCTATCAATTGATAGACTTTTGTTGTGGCTCTTACAGTAGAAAGCATGGACCTGTGAGCTCTATAACACTACATCTAATTCCTCCTTACTGTCACACTGTGGAAATGTATCCTGAAGTTAAGATGGATATAGAACCCCTATATGTTGCATCCTACTCTTGCATCAGGAACATTTGTTAAGATTCACTTGAAAGATATTCATTGAACACCAGGAGCTATGCTAGCACCTGGGGATCTCCCTGTGAGTAAACACAAGATCCGACACAACCCTACAGCATCTGAGTCCTCATCCCCACCAGCCACACTGGCTTCCTTACAGTTTCTGGGTTCTACGTGACACGCTCCTACCTTAGTGTTTGTACTGGTTCCTCCTTCTGTGCACTGTGATCTCTCATTACTACCACCCTGTCCCATCCTGCACCTACTGCACATTTCTGCTTTATTGCTTGTTGCTCCATCAGATTTGCTCTAACTACATGACTTAAAATTGCAGCCATCCCCCATCATGACCCTTCCCTTTCTTTCCCTGATTTCTTTCCCTCCATAATGCCAACCTTCATATGACCCAATTGTTAGTTCAGTTCTGCTACCAGAACATGATGTATAAACCGTGTCCTGGGACTAGATCACAAAAACCATGCTTTGTTCGCTACTGTATACCCATGCTTAGGGAAGTATCTTACAGGTGACATGTATTCTACATATAGTTATTGAATAAATAAACCAGCACAGAGTTGAATAATACATGTCCAGTGTACCTCATGGGTAATTGGGAGGAGATGGTAATTTCAACACTCAATATGAGAAATGTCCTGGTAAGGAAGTTGAGGTAAACAACCCAGACTAGAATTAAACAAAAATAACAACAAAAACTCAATGCCATCAACTTGATTTGACTCATAGGGACCTTGTAAAACAGGGTTAAACTGCCCCTGCAGGTTTCCAAGACGGTAACTCTTTATAGGAGTAGAAAGCTTCATCTTTCTCCTGGAGCAGCTGGTGGTTTTGAATGCTGACCTTGCAGTTAGCAGCAACGAGTAAGCACTATGGCACCAGAGGAAATGAATAAGTCCTTGTGCCCCACTGAAAGAATCGTAGTTTTCTAAAGGGACAAACAGATGCATTAACAAATAAAAAGCAAATAATGTGAAAATGATCTTGCCAGAGGCCAGAATAACATTTCTTTTGGGCACATCTTATCTCTTCCACTTGTCTATAAAGCCAAGGACTTGGCCCACAGCTAACTCATCATTCTATCCCCCTGCCCTTCCTCACCCAGCCCCAGGTATTATGCCTAGAGAGAGAGAGAAAAAGGGCGGGGGTTGGCCTGCAGGGAGATGCTTGATGGATGAATGAATGAAACAAGATGTGAACATGTGGTCCCTTTCTCCCTTAAGCAATATAAATGCCAGTGCTGATTTGGCTCTGAGATGATTGTATTTTCCTATTTATCCATTTGGCTGGCACAGCAAGGCCGGGATTTCACGGTCACTCGCTCACTGATATATGACGTGATAAAAGCAGGCATCTGCCTATGAGGAGCAGTTCTCCATAAAGCTATTCTGAGAAAAACAGGTCCGGTAAGCTGAGCTCAACCCCTTACTGGAGATGTCTCCAAATTTATTCCTGGAAGTGGCATGACGAGGAGAGTTGACCCAACCTTCCCCTGGTCAATTTCATCAATGGGGATTTGGAATCTCTGAGGTCATCTAAACCATAAGGATCCTGGTGCCCTCCTTCACCCGTGGGCAAGCTCAATGTGAGCTACTGGCTCGGAGAGAAAAGAGCACCTTCCTTGTTTTCAGAATGAGATATGAGAAAAGTGGTTCTCGGAGAGGATGTGCGATTGACCCGAAGTCACAGAGTTGCATAAAGGCAGGTCTGGATTCTGACTTATGCCTGCATTCTCATAGTGTATGACGTCATTAGTCCACTGCTCATCCCAGCTGTTCAAAATGCTCGTGTCCAAAGCAGAGAGAACTCACAACAGATACCTCATTCGGCGTAAGCCACGGCTATTCAGAAGTGGTTCCTATTTATATCATGGTTGGAGTCAATTTTTCATTAAAGATAGACTATGATGATACTGCTGCAGGTACCAAATCGACCTGTGTTTCTCTCTGTCTCTCTCACAGTGGGAACAAACACACATACATGCGCGCGTGAATAATATTGTCTTCAGTAACACTGGAAACAGAAATGAGGTTCTTATAAGGAAAGGGTCAGAATCAATGAATCTCATCTTCACAAAGGACAAAGGTCTAGGGCATTTAGTCTAGCTTACCCTCTGATGCAGAGTGAACATCTAAACATTGCTTGCATGCCTCCAATGACACCACTTGAGGTTTCCTCTGTTTATACTTATGTGGCAAATAGACCTATTTCCTAACATTTGGCCAATAGTAGAAAATTAATAAATAAAGAGCCCCCCACAAAAAAATCCAAAGTAATTTAAGCAGATTAATGGACAATGTTATATACTGATAAATATGTTGGTTCATTAATTAAACAGCACTCTTACCTATCTAAGGAACCCTAGTGGGATAGTAGGTAACAAATCGTGCTGCTAACCATGAAGTCAGCAATTTGAAACCACTACCCCTCTGTCAGGTAAAGATAAGGATTTCTCTTGGGGCAAAGAGGTACAGTCCCTGAAACCCACATGTGTAGTCCTGCCCTGTCCTGTAGTGTCCCTGTGAGTCAGAAGTGACCCAATGGCAGTGAGTTTAAGGTTTTTTTGGTATTAAATATCCATCGATGATCTGAGCTCTTTCTTGGGACTAGGGATGCAGATCCAGTAAGACCTGACTTCAGCCTCTCTCTTCCAAAGTGGGTTAGAAATGTGGCTTTGAGGTCACAAGTAGACAAAGTAAGCAAAGACATTTTATTCATAGGTCTATACGGACTGGAAAGTTGTCAGGAGGGAGAGGGCTGGGATTCAGGGCAAGAAAGATGTCTGAGTCATGACTGGGCTTTCAGAAGCCTAGTCTGGACACCTAATTTTAAATCCCTCAATATTGCTTTTGAGGTTGTTTGTCAATAACTAGAGTGTAAGTTCAGGTGTAAGGTCAAGATATAGAGGATAAGGTCTCCAAAAGCAAGCCTGTGCCTTCTTTTAGTTATCTGGGGCTACTGGGACAGAAACTCCACAAATAGATGACTTAAAAAATAGAAGCGTATTTTCTCCCAGGTTTAGAAGTCCGAATTCAGGGTGCTAGCTCTCGGGGAGGTTTGGGGGTTTTGTTTTCTATTTTCTTTCGGTCGACTCCGAAGAAAGGTCTTTTTCCCCTTCCAACATTTGTGGGCCCAGAATCACTTGGAGATCTCCATGTGCTTCGGCATCAAACTTTCCCTCATTTCAGGAGGTTCTCAACACATGGATCTCAGAATCCAAGAACTGCTCCCAGATGTTCTGTCTTGTTGGTCATGAGGTGCCTCATCTCTTTGCTCTTTCTTCTTTCTCTTTTTATCTCTTGTAAGATAAAAGCGTGACGTGAGCAAGGATATGACTTGAGGAAGGCTGGGGCTTAAGTCCCCCCCAGCTGTAAGACTGTAACTCAAGACACACTCCACACCAATCATGCCTCAGGACTATAGATAGGATAGGATTTACAGCCCATAAAATGGAGAATTACATAAGAACACTGTGTTAGTCCAAGTAGACTAGAGAAACAAATTCACACTCATATGTGCATTTATGTAAAAGAGCAATTGTATATTGAGAAAGCATCCCATCCCAATCCAGATCAAGTCCTTAAGTCCCATATTAGGCCTTATGTCTGATACCAGTTTATAAATTCCTCTTCAGACTCATGCAACCACGCCATGATGCCATTTGCAAGAAGATCACAAGCCAGTGGGTGGAAAGTCTTGTGGATCCAGTGGTATTGGAAGCATCTCAGTGCTGGTGTGGTTCTCCATGTGGCTCCTCCAGCTCCAGGGCTCTGGCTCCATCAGCGTAGCTCCATGTGACTTGTCAACAGGAATGTCTCACAGGGAGATAAGCAGAGAGACTGTCTGGCCTTCAGTGAGCTATTTATCTTCTTCCAGCCTCCAAATGAGGTCATCAAGCTATGACCAGATTGACAGGCTAGACTCCACCCCTTTGAAAGTTGACAGGAGATGATGTAACTGCCACAAGCACAGATTGGAGGACAGTTACATTATGTCACAAAATAAAAGATACTCATGTTACTGAGAATCATGCCCTAGGCAAGTGGACACATATTTAGAAGGGACACAATTCAATTCATGACATGCCTGATTCACCTCTGTGTTTTGCAATGACTAACCACAATTGGTACTTACATGATACTTTATCACGTGTTCTGTATGAGACAATTAGAGATTTTCACAAAGCAGCAGAGAATGAAGGGCCCAAAGTATGTGGTTTAGACTCCAACTGCCAAACAAAAGTATTCACAACTTAACCAATAGGTGTTAACATGAAAACTGGAGAAACGATTGAAGCAGGCAAGGATTTCATTTTGCTTGGCTCCACCATCAATACTCATGGAAGCAGCACTTCAGCGATAGAATGACACATTGCACTGGGTGAATCTGATGCAGAAGACCTTGGGGATGACCTTGTGGACTGAGGTGCACCTGTCCCAAGCCAGGGCATTTTCAGTTGCTTCATATGTATGTGAAATTTGGACATTTAATTAGAAAAACTGATGCAGAATCAATGCATTTGAGTGGTGATGCTGTTGAAGAATATTGCAAGTACCATGAACTGCCAAAAGAACAAACAAAGCTGTCTTGGAAAAAATACAACCAGAATGCACCTTGGAGAAGATAAGAGTGGTGAGATGTTCTTTGGCCATGTTGTCAGGAGAGACTAGTCCCTGGGGAAGAATACCATGCTTGGTAAACTGAAGGGGAAGTGAAAATGAGGAAGGCCCTAACACAGTGGTTCTCAACCTTCCTAATGCTGTGACCCTTTCATACAGTTCCTCATGTTGTGGTGACCCCTAACCATAAAATTGTTTCCATTGCTACTTCATAACTGTCATTTTGCTACTGCTATGAATCAGATGACCCCTGTGAGAGGGTTGTTCAACCCCCAGAGAGGTCTTGACCCACAGGTTGAAAACTGCTGCCTAACAAGATGCACTGGCACAGTAGCTGCACCAATAGGCTCAAATATATCAACATTTGTGAGAAGGGCCCTACGTTTTGTTCTGTGGCACACAGGATTGCTATGGATCGGAAATGACTTGATGGCAACTAACAACCAAAACAGCAGCCCTGTGTAGGTACTGGGCTCTGAGGGGAAGTATGGACTATATTATGCATGGAAAGAGTCAGAAAAGAAATGTGAGTGAGGGGTGATTGTCCTTCCATTTTAATTCTAAATTTAAAACCTCAGTGCACTATTCTTGTCTCATGTCAGATCAGTTGAAGGCATGATGCTATTGCAGATAATGCAAATGCAGCTACAAATGAAAACCCTTAGACAAATGGTAAGTCATATGGAACACTGAGATAGTACATGTAAACTGGCATCACCACAGGCAAATTACTTGGATGATCATCTTACTTGAAGGTATTTCATTTGGGGCTATCATATTCAAATAAATAGTGTTTGACTTGAGATCTACATTATTACAGTCTTGACTAGGCAAATGATAAAATAATGTAATTACTAAAAGCCGTAATGTGTTTCTATTTTAAATCAAAATCAGACTATTTTTTGTGTACATTATACATCGGTGAAAAATATGTTCAAAAGAGAAGAGTGATTTTCTTCCATTGTGTAAGTGTAGCACATGAGCAGGCTGCAGTGCGTATCATTTGACTCCTTCTACTGTGTGGCCACCATTCCATTCGTATGTCAGTTTGTCATACTGTGATGGCTTGGGTGTTGTCGTGATGCCGGAAACTACGTCACTGGCATTTGAAATGCCAGTGAGGGCACGCAAAGTGGAGCTTGCAGACTAAGAATGAGCTGCACAGAATGAATACGCTGTCCACTTCCGAGGAATGAGCCACCGAAGACCTTACGGATCGAATCAAACCATTGCCAGGTACTGAAAACCGCAGGAGAAATAACAGAGCATGGTTGGAGACAGGCTCAGAAAATGAGCCCCTTTGGTCAAAATGCACTAAAAAGATGATTGAGGAAGAGTTGCCTTCTCTTAGCAGGGTCAACTAAGGTCAGCCTAAGCCATGCCATGGTATTTTCAATTGCCTCAAATGCGTGTGAAAGTCGGACATGGAATAAGGAAGACCAAAGAAAACTTGATGTGATGAATTATGGTGCTGGCAAAGAACATTGAAAGTACCATAGACCTCCAAAGGAACAAATGCATCTGTCTTGGAAGAAATGCAGCCAGAATGCCCTTAAGAGGCAAGCATGGTGAGACGTTGTCTCTTGTACTTTGGGCAGGTTGTCAGGAGAGACCAGTCCCTGGAGAAGGACATCATGCTTGATAAAGTAATGAGTCATTGAAAAGGAGGAAGGCCTTCGACAAGATGGATTGACACAGTGTCTGCATCGACAGGCTCAAACCTAAGAACAATTTTGAAGCTGGCCCAGGAATGGGCGGGGTTTCATTGTGTTGAACATAGGATTCCTGTGAGTTGGAACTGGCTCACCAGCACCTAACAACACAGTGGTTTTTGTTTTGTTGGGCTTTATTGCTTTTGTTTTAAGCTTTTAAAAGCCTTTTCATTGGCAATCTATGGTCAACATTCAAATTTCTCAGCTTGGAACCCAAGGCTTCTAATGAGCCTGCCCCATCTGGCTAGAACTCCCCATGACCCCGCCTCCATCCACTACTGTTCAAGGTCTGTCTTTCTCAGGCCTCCCCTTGATACTCTTGCTTCCTGCCTACGATGGTTCATTTCAGTTCTTATATGACACATCTCATGCCTGTGGGACTATGCAGATGGTTTTTTCTCCATCATGCATTTCCTTTAGGTCCAGTTTGGTATTAATTTAACACATATTTATTGAATATCCAAGATATACCAGACTCTGTTGTAGGCATTCAAACTCACCTCTGCATACCCGGTGTCTAGCAGAGGACCTAGAGTACAGTGAGTTCGTATGTTTTTATTGAATTTATAAGTAAATGAAGTAATGAGGATGCTTTTATCAATCTGAAGACCAGACTGGACTACAGTGAGTGGCCCCAAATCAAACTTACTGCCGTCGCGTCCATTTCAACTCCTAGCAACCCTCTGAGATGGAGGAGGATTTCTCCGCAGGGTTTCTGAGACCTAAATCTTTTTAGAGCAGACTGCTTCATCTTTCCACTCGTAGGCTTGAACCACTAATCTGTGATTAGCAGCCCGATACTTAATCCAGGGTGCCACCCTGGGTCCTTTAGAGTAGAGTGAGGCAAGAGAGCAATCCAGGTGAAAGAGATCACACAGGCAAATAGCACAGAGGCCAAGTCAGCAGGGCAAACTCGACCTTTCCCCACCCTTACTCTTTGGTCCCCCATGTGTGGGCTGATAAAAAAGCAAAACTTAACTAGTGGCCCTGCCGTCAAATGCATGTCATCAATCTTACATCCCACCTGATTGTACTAAGAGGTCTCAAAGGAGAGGGAAGAAACAGACAATGATTTGGCAGATTCACTGGTGGATATCCATCCCATTTCCCATCTTCAAGGAGCAAACAATGTCACCCCTTCTAGGAATCTTTGCTTTGTATGAAAATTCAATAGAAAGGGATGTAATCTCTCCTAACTTAAAAAAAAATCCTACATAACACTTTATATCCCCTGATCTTTTAGCCCTTATTAATTCATATACTACATTCATAGTGCTTCTTGGTTTCTTGTGTCCTTACATCCTTTGACATGCTATATGTTTTCTGAGGACAAGCCCTCTCATTTGTTTTTTCTGTGCCTGGCAACATGTCCTGAGTGTCTGGTAATTCAATTACAAAATTTAATCTATCATTTGGATGCATTTTAGCCTCACTATTTTCATTCAGTTGCTTGCAAAAGAGAGGACAGTCATTCCTTTACTAAGGGTAGCACTTTCTAACCCTTTCCTCATTGACTTCCCAGCACCGTTGGTCATGCTTTCTCATGCACAGCAAACAAAACACCTCATCTACTTAATGTTTTTATACAATGTGGTCTCTGGAGCACCTGCCGCTCCTTTTGTTGCATGCATGTATATACTACACACTACACATGAACTCACACACAACTCCCTATAAGACACACACACACACACACACACACACACACACACTTTCTGTATGACTGGCCCTGATTCAGGCATTCAACTTTAGATGTCAGCTGGAGAGGTTTCATGGAACATTCTTTAAATATTGGACTCTTCATTCCCTGATGCTCTATTGCATTCCATAATACTCCACCATTTCTTTTAGTACATTTTAAGCTTGTAAATAGATATTTATTTGTTTGCCTACTTGTTTATCGTCTGTCATTCCAGCTATAAGTCCCATAAGGGCATGTAGGTCTATTTCATTCAGCATTGCACACCTGCTGTCTAACACAGTCTTTGGCATCTATCATATCACTGGCAATCAATATATGCTTGTGGGATGTATGAACTTTACAGTGCTTCGTATAAAATTCGCTACATCTTACAAACCTGCCTATAATTCTGGAAGTTGAGGATGAGAGAAAGTCTCTCCTTTCTTTCTTGTTTTTTTTTCAGGCTGAGCCATAAAGTTTCGTTAACACTATGCAATGAAAATGTGATGAAGCTGTTCTAATCTCATGTTTTACAGCAACTTATCTATGGACCGAGGCCAGACCAACAATCCTCCTCTAACTCCAGTTCTGTTTTCCGGGTTGGAAACAAACTTAGCAAGTGCCTTTAGCATGACTTTGACCAAGGACTTCTCAAGAGCCGTATCAAGGGATCTCAAATGCCCACTTGGGCAAGCAGACTTCAATCAGAAGCAGGCACATGTTGCAGGCTCTGAAAGGGGAAACCTTCTCTGTGTCACGGCTGAAAGCAAGCCCTCTTTTAAAAAATTAATGACCTGAAAGGGGAGAGAAGAAGCCGCCTATGTAATGTGGAAAGCGGAGCTGGATGACCACAATTCTGGTCCCTCTCCAGATGACGTCATCATCAGTCTAGATAATAAATTTTAACAACGTGGCTAAGTGAGATGGGGCACAATTTCAAGAAAGTCAAAGGAGCTGTTGGTAGCAGAATTGAGAGGAATGAATTTTTAAAATCTGATGGGCATACAGTTTTTGATTCCAGGAGTAATTTGATTAGTTGGAGCAGAAACCACAGCCATTCTGGCTTGGAGAGTCTGGATGTCCCCAGCCGATCAGAACAGGCAGAGTAGCGAGTGGGCCCTTTCTGTCACGTGTCTGCTGAGCATGCCCTTCTGGTTTGAAAGAAGAGAAATGGGAGAATGCTTGACCTGTTTTCGCCCACAAGTCAGCCACTCACTCAACATGTTTCTCTGAGCACATTAGGACATGCTCCCAGGGAATTTATTTCCCAACCATCCTTACAGAGCACCATCTTGATCCAGGATCAGTTAATGATGACTTCTCACCGAATTGAGGAGCCTTGGGGTGGTCGTGGTTACCTGTTGGCTGGCCAACTGCAAGGTCAGCAGTTTGAAATCACTAGCTGCTCTTCAGGAGAAAGATAGGGCTTTCTACTCCCATGGAGATGTGCTGTCTTGTGTCATCTTCAGGTTGCTCATGGCTATTTAAGCTATGCTCTAAGTTACTTGAAAGGATATTGTTTTAATTTGTTTTCCATTTGATCTCTATTGTTTGACTGGAATAGTGCTCAGTGAGGGAGGCAATTTCCATTCCATGCCTCATATATTACCTCAGGATTCTCCCTAAAAAGAATTTACTCCTAAACCAGAGATCCTGGTAGCTCTAAATATGTGCTAGGTGGAAGAATGAATGAGTGAATGGATAAATAGGGTTTAAAGAACAAGCACATGCTATAACTAATGGTGAAACACACACAATTATATTTTATGCCAAATCCACTATTCTCTGATGCATTCCCAATCCCAAAGATAGATTGGCCAACAGTGTGTACATATGATTATGATTCAGTCATCTCAACTGAGCAGTTCTGAAAAGCACAGTGGCAAAGTCCCCGTCTCACTGTGACCATCCTAATACAAGTCTCTGTCACTTCCTTCCTGCCCTAACTAGTAAGACTACAACTTTGTAATGGCCTCCCTCGATTATGCTCCCATCCAAGGTGTTTTCCATAAGCAGTTTAGAGCTTAAAAACATTCATTAGTTATTGCTACTTTCTTGCCTAAACTCTTACACGTTTTGCCAAAATCTTCCTTTAATCTGGTATCCACCACTTTTTCTGTCTCCTCTTTAAAGACACACGGTTTCCTTGTTCACCTTCTGCACCCACAGTCTTTTAATTTTACTAAACACCCTGTGCTCCTTCCCATCTCCGAACCTTTGGCTTGACTGTTCTTTCCATTTGGAATGCCCATCTCCCCACTTCTACCTGGTTCCTCAACATTCACACCTTTGTTTTCAACTACACACTACTATTTAGTTTCAAATTCCTATCTCAGTTATGTCTCTTAACCTATTTCCTCGATCAATATTTCACATGCATGTGTGCGTACATACACTCACAATAGCTTTTCTCATAATCAGGGACACACACACCTCTTTCTTGATAGACTATTATTCCATTTATGACTGATTGTGAATTTATATAATGGCTACACTTTTAAAATAATGTGCCCATGTAAATCAGGTGTACATACAGCAGATGGGTGGCTGTGACAAAATAATGTAAATAAAGTCTGGCACACTGCACCCATTCATGCTAAGCATACCTTGTGAATATTTAGTTCCCCAAAGTGAATTTCAGCCTCGCCCACTCATTCAATATTCCAAACATGTTACTTTGGATCATATTTTGTAAAATAAAAGTATGAGCCATTTTCAAGAAGTCATGGATTGAGTTTGATATTACCTTGGTATTTGGAAACCAGTTGAAATTGTGCATTTTTTTTCTAGGGACGTTCACAGTCTGACTTGAAAGTAGTGGCATTTCTTGGGGTTGATCTGTGCTCAGCCCATCACACCAGAGCTAAGCGGGGAGTTCCGTAGAAGGCTGAGTTCAGGGCGGTCACAGTATGGGCATAGACTGGTCCCATGGTGGGAGGGGGTCAATGCTCACAGATACCTGTGTCTTTCAGTGCTAGTCCCACATGAGCAGTTTCACGTGAGGCCAGCACTGTGTGCAGGCGAGTCAGACCCATCCCATCTGAGGGAGGGACATGTAATACTTCTGTGTCCATGCTCACCCTGAGCACAAAGGCCAGCCCACCAGGGGATGGGCTGAATTGTGCGTGACCCCAGAGCAGTATCCTCACCTTCTTCCTAAGTGGCCTTTCTGGCCCAGGGTATGCAGACAGGAATAGCACCCCACCACATCCCCTCCATCTGCAGCTCCCCCGCCCCCCAACCAATGAAAGCTGTTGTGGGTATGCAAATACCGTTGCCTCCCTGCATTGGCAAAGCAGTGTGCAGAGCAGGGAAGGAATCCTGCTAAGACAGTGGAATGTTTTGGAAGCCTGAGGGTAGGCTGCCAAAAGTCTGTGGCTAGGAACAACACCTTCCCATATAGAGGTATCAAGTGAAGACTTTACATCATATCTGTTAGGCAGAAAAGAAAAGAGTTGATATTAAAGTTATCATCCTGTTCAAAAATGTTGATATCTGTGCTTATAAAAATAACATGTTGGGGGTTATGCAGTATATGCTAAAATATGTGATGGAGATGTGAGGCAAGGCCTTGTCATCCCCCCTTCTGAGGACCATTCTGGCTGCACTTCTTCCAACACAGACTTGTTCTTTTGACAGTCCCTTTGTTACATAAGTAAAAGAAAATGCATCTCAAGTTTTATGATCCTGGAAAGCAAAGGCATACTTTCAATTCTGGGGGAGCCTCGGCACATCACAGACCACACGCAACAATAAAGACAGTGTTGATCATTACAGTGATGATGACCGATTACTGTTTATTGAATTGCTACTAGACGCTGGGCACTGGACCAAGTTGTCTCTATACCTTTCTGATTTAGCTTTCCCAATGATGTTGAGAAAACTGAGGCTCGGAGAAACAAACTACCTTGCTAGAAAACACAAGAGCTTGAACTCAGATCCACATCCACTTACTCCGTGGTCTGTATCTTTTGCATCTCACCACAGGACCTCTTCTTTTGAGCATTCACAAGGGGACTTTAAAAAGTTCCTGGAAAAGGGGAATTAAAAAGATAATGGAATTTTCCCATGAACTTTTTGAAGTCCTCTTGTAACTTTCCTGAGGCCAGGAAATAAATCAGCCACTTGGAGGGCAGACAGCATGTGCTTAGGGCAGGGGGTTATTTTAGTGGACAAAGGAGAAAAGGGGGGTTGCTGTGGTAGAGTGCTGGGAAGTGTTTTCCCTTTCTGGCTGAAATGAAGTGCTGGAACCCATTGGTGTTTTCTTGACAATACAAGCTGAGTTATGATGGTGTGTTAATATGTAGAAATAATAGAACACAGGGTGTAAATTGTAAGAAAGAGCAAAATATCCGTCTTTTGAGGATCTTGCCAAAGGACTGGTGGAGAAAAGTTTAACTACACTCAAACATCTGGTGAAACTCTCTCCACATCTGCAACTCTATCCCTAACCCCCACCCCAGGCGTAGTATTTTCCTGTGGAAATAGCTAAGATTGGTGAGTAGTCAACTATTTTCAAAAATCAAAGGATTGTCTTTCTTTTAGCTATCACTCTTCTTTGTAAACTTTTTATCGTGTATTGGGCAAAGCTGTGCACAGCAGATCATCAGTTTTATAGTCAACAGTTCATATGCATTTTGTTCCAACTCATCAATTGAGATCCTTTTAATGAACTATCACTTATCATTCCTCTAAAGCATCTTAAAGAGAACGTCATATATCCGTGTCTTAGGTTTTTCATGTCTTTGAAATATTGCACATTCATTTTCAGTAAATTCTTATGCATGAATGAACTTGACCAATGTACTCCTTTGAGAGCAAAGATTGGCTTAGCAAATAAATAACTTAGATATTATGGGGAAGAATGTTTAAATACCATCAGAAAACAAGCTACTCTCAAGCACTTAACATACCAACTACTGATAAGGTTTTTTTGCAAATCATTCCTCTTTATTTAGTGAGATATGTCCTTAGAGACACCTACTTGGCAACTCTAGTTGAAATTAATATATCTTCTTTAAATCATAATCTGCATTTCTTTTAAATCTCAGTACAATTCAAAGCATTATAGATTCATACCAATATGTCTCTTCACAGTGTTTGCACGATACTATCCATTTGGAAATCTACAGAAATGCTATACAATCCAAAGTTTCTCTCTCTCTCTGTCTTTCTTTTCTGTGCCCCAGTTTCTAATACATGACTCTGCTCACTGTAGCTAACAGCTTCGTACATGGTCCATTGATAGATCTACAGGAAAAAGTGTGGAGAGTAATAACACTGATATCAACCAAAGGCTAATTTGCATGTGGGGATTTAAATTCAATATTTTAGGTGCTAAAATATTAATCAGCATTTTTTAAAAAGCAATTTGAATATAGGAGTAAGATGCCTGTTATGCATGTGCTACTATGTGGGCATCAGAGAAATATAAGGAAGATCTACAGAACTGTGTCTTGAATTTTTAAGAGCCTGCATGTATTAGGGAAAGAAGACCTTGACATAGATAGTGGTGTGGATCAGTGGCACTACTGTCCCCAGGGCTATATGGCAATATCTGGAGGCATTTTTAGTTGTCACAACCCAAGGGAGTGTTACTACTGGCATCTAGTGGATAGAGGCCAAGGCTGTTGTTAAACATCCTACAACAACCAGGACAGCACCCCAACCAATCACTATATACCCTAAAACATCAATAATACAAAGGCTAAAGAAGACTGATATAGATTCTGATAGAAATTCACTAAAATGTGAAATACTAAAGCACCGAGCAAAGCCTTCAATATCTTTGAAGCTACTATATGTTTGATTGTTATATAATGAAGCAGTGGAAAAAAAATGAATGAGAAGAACTGAGATGGGAAAAAAAAGGATCATTAATCAGTCTTTTGTCACATTTATGTATTTATCTGAACTTTTTATTGTGGTTTAGGAGAAATTTTACAGAGAAAATTGGTTTCCACAGTTTGAGCACATTTTGTTTGGTGACATGGGTTGTAGTCCTCACAATGCAACAGCACTCTTTCCACTTCCCCCTTGTGTTTCCGGTTCCCGTTTCTCCTTAGTTCCTGTCCATTCCAGTCCTCTGAGCTTTATTCTTAGGGAAATGCTGCCCTTTGAGCTTTTGTTGCTGATCCTTTTAGGGGGTATGTACCTCCCCGGTATAACTGTTCATTGTATAGGTCTATTATTCAGCTGAAAGTTGAGCCATAGGGGGTACATTTAGTTCCTGGCTTGAAAACTGACAAAGAGCTACAGTCCCTTGAGGTTCAGCCAATCTCTCTCTCTCTCCTTTTTCAAAGCCATGAGAAGCAGTGCTGTTGTTAATGCCATCTAGTCAATTCTCCTACTGACCTGGTCCTCACTTTCAGAGACTCTTCATCCTCACTCACTCCCAACAGATTTGTTCCCTCTTCTGACAGACCATGGTATATTCAAGACTCTTTCTCAACACTGGAATGTAAATGCATTAAATATTCTGGGGCCTTCCTTATTCATTATCCCGCATTCATAGGCATATGAGGTGATTGAAGTACCATGGTTTCAATCAGGCACACCTGGATCTCAAGGGGGCATCTTTGCTTTTTAACATTTTAAAGAGTTCCTCTGTAGAAGATTTGTCCAGTGCAATACATCATTTAACCTCCCGGCGGCCGCTGCTTATATGGACGTTGATTATAGGTTCAAGTAAAATGAAATCTTTGGCAGCTTCCGTCTTTTCTCCACTTTTTATAATGTTGCTTATTGGTCTAGCTGTGAGAGATTTTGTTGTTGTGTTGAGGTGAGTGCGATCCTTACTGAACACAGTAATCTTCTATCTTTCTATAAAGTCCTGTTCACTTTCAACAAGCAAAATTGTGTCAGCTCCACATTGCAAGCTGTTAACGATACTCTCTGCAATCCTGGTACTCATTCTTCCTTGAATAGTCCATCGTTTTGAATTATTTGCTCAGGATAAAACCCCAACGCACACCTTTCCGGATTGTGACTCACACCGTAACCCCTTGTTCTGTCTGAATGACCAATTCTTTGTCTAGGTACAAGCTCCTCATGTGCACAATTAAGTGCTCTGGAGTTCCCATTTTTTCCTCAATGTTATCCATAATGCTATGAGCTATGTTTATGTGTAGCCAATAAAATATAGATATTTCTGGAATTCTCTGCTTTCAGCCAAGATTCATCTCAAATAAACAATGATAACCCTGGTTCCAAATCTTTTCCTAAATCCAGCTTGAATTTCTGACAGCATCCAGGGAATGCACTGCTGAAAGCACTTTTTAATTATTTTCAGAAAAATTTTACTTGAGTGTGAAAGTAATGCTATTGTTCAATAAGTTGTGCATTCTGTTGGATCTCTTTTCCTTAGAATGAAAGAAACTATGGGTCTCTTGCAGTTGGTTGGCCAGGTAGTTATTTTCCAAATTTCTTGCCTTAGCCAAGTGAGAGGTTCCAGCATTACATCCATTTGTTTATACATCTCAATTGGTATCTGTCTTCTTCTTCACCAGTGCCTTCAGTGGAGCTTCTACTCCTTTCTTAAAAAAATAAATAAATACCAGTTGTATTGAAATATAATTCTTATACCATACAATTCAATAGTTTAAATATATGAAAAGGAGTTGCACAATCCCACAACCAATTTTAGAACACTTTCTTCATGCTTGTATTCATTATTATTAGCTCCCCATTCACCCCAACTCCCGTGCCATCATTCTAAAAAAATATCAATCCAGTTGCTCTCTCTATAGAAAAACCTATCCTGGATTTCATATAAAGAATATGTATATATATATATTCCAGAAAAACCTCACTCTAAAAGGAAGCATAACATAATAAAAAACTAGAACCAATTTAGCGTTTCAGTTTAAAATAAACACACAAAATGAATAGAAATTTAAAACAAAATAAAGAGAATAAAATGTTTTTAAAGGGTCGTGGGGAGGACACGAGCCAGTCAGGGTGCAATCTGGCAAAGATGAAACATACAACTTTCCTTTAGTTCCTAAATGCTTCCTCTCCCCCAACTATCATGATTCCAATTCTACCTTACAAATCTGGCTAGACCAGAGGATATGCACTGGTACAGATAGGAACTGGAAACACAGGGAATCCAGGACAGATGAACGCCTCAGGACCAGTGTTGAGAGTGGCGATACCAGGAGGGTAGAGGGAGGGTAGGGTGGAAAGGGGGAACCAATTACAAGGATCCTGGGGGATGAACAACAGAAAAGTGGGTGAAGGGAGACATCGGACAGTGTAAGATGACAAAATAATATTAATTTATAAATTATCACAGGTTCATGAGGGAAGGGGGAGTGGAGAGGGAGGTGAAAAAAATGAGGAGCTGATACCAAGGACTCAAGCAGAAAGAAAATGTTTTGAGATTGATGAGGGCAACCAATGTAGAAATGTGCTTGACACGATGGATGGATGGCTTGTGATCAGAGTTGTATGAGCCCCCAATAAAATGATCTAAAAAAATGTTTTTCTTAGAGCCTTTGAATAGGCTCCTTGAGTTTCTACTTCCTAAATTGTTTTTGAAGTTCTAGTTTTCCTTGTCATCATAATGTCTATGTCACAGCACTGGTAGGTTGTAACAGATAGCGTCTTTGAAACACAGGTCTGGTTCACAGAAAGCCATCAACATTGGAACCTTATTCTTTTGCTCTTTTTGTTCTTTTCTGTAACTTTAACTTTCTGACCAGTAGTGATATTTGAGGCAGAGGAGCAGGAAATGAAGGAGCCCTTGTGGCATGATTATTAATCACTTAGTCCTTAACTGAAAGGTCAAGTATTCAAGCCTATCATTTATTTGGTCCATGAGAAAAGTAATCCGGCGATCTGTTCCTATAAAGATTTACACCTATGAACCTCCCTGAGACAGTTCTATCCTGGTACATAGGTCACTGTGAATCTGAATCAACTGAATGGGACAGTAACAGCAGAGAAGAGGCTGAAGATGTAATGAGTTCAAACTAAATGGGAGAGAAAATGGTTAACTGTGTGACTAACGTTTACATGAAAGTTCACTATTTCCTAAAGGGAAGCTAGAGCACTAAGGCTCAGAGATTGAAGGCGCACTTCTTAAGGCCATCTAGCTAGTAAGTGGTAAAGTTAAGGAAAGGGATTGTTGCTGTCCCAACTTTCTGAACAATTCACTCTCAGAAGGTCAGCATAGATTCAATGACTACTGACAACAAAAACAAAAGTGTCTACAAGCTTGGTTCCAATTTAGGATCTGCATTGCAGTTATATAAGTTAGCCATCTTCAGAACTTCACTTAGCCATTAGATTTTGGTTCCCAAAATCATGCTGCTTAAACCTGGCCAGAGTCAACCAGCAGAAGGCAACGCAGCTTCCTTTCTAAATTCTACTGCAGATTGGCAGCAATGTTGAACGTTGATGAACTGAGGGCTGCTTGAGACACTGAGCTCTATTTGAGGCAGTGGTAATAAAAGGCTAAAGAAGTCTACTGAGTTGTGAGCAATACAATCAGAAGCATTCATTAGTTCCAAACACATAGTAAAATAGATGCTGTTGGTTGCCATGATCACTTAGAGAAAAAAGTTTCTGGAAGAGACTTTAGAGATTACTTTTCCAATACAGCTGTGGGGTAGGTGGGAAAATGAGTCAAAAGTAGAAGAACGGCTTGCCACAGGTCACACAATGCATCAGGGCCGAAGAAGAACTAGGTGTATTATTTCTGAGGCCTCTAGTGATGAACTAGCTATATTAAGTAAACAGATGGATAACCATTCCCTAAGAAAGCAGTCTTAGGGTGTTCATAATTTCACATTGAAAACTTCTGGAAAGCCATCCTGTCAGGGAGCTATGAGGTAAGTAAGAAGAGAATGATATTGCCTCTAGGACATTTGCCCTTTGTGAGTAACTCTACGACCCTCGCCAAGGACCCCTCTAAACTCCTTGCACATGCTGACCTAGCTACTGGCTTGGTCGCCACCAGCCCAACTTGCAGCTTCAGCAATGGAAAGATGTGCTCAGTAAGGAGTGAAACAAACGCATGCCCAAAACAGGATTTAGTTTGCCAAAATCATTCCTAACCCCTTTAGCTAATTGGAAATTGCTGGAAAGGAGCTTTATTCTGCAACTGAGCAACAAAAATTCCTCCAAAGAAGACTTTACCTCTCAGAGTTGAACTGAGATCATTTCTGGCCATGTGGTCTCCCTGCTTATTTTTAGATCAATACACGGAGCTCATTGGTTAACTGTCAGGCACACACTAATTATCTGAAAATTATGACTCTATAAAATATCTTTCAAATTAGTGCTAATTAATTTGTCCCTGTTTCATTTTTTAAGAAAAGGGATGGTTAATACACCTAGGACGCTCTACTGTGTTCTTTTATTCAACAAATATTTACAAAATAACTAGAAGTAGTTATTCTAGATTTAATTAGAATTAAAATTCTAGCATTAAAGTTAGTTCTTCTAAAATTGACTTCAGTATGGTCGGGACTGTATTCTATGCTAAGAAATATCGTTTAAGAATATCAGATTCAATCCTTTTCCATTTTACTGTAGAGATGGACCTTTGAAAACATAAATAAAACATGCTGTGACTATGAAGGCAGGGTGGTTATCACATTGTCATGTGAGTACCCAGTATGTTTAAGTTATTGTCTTAGTTACCTAGTGCTGTGTAACAGAAGCATAAGGTTTCCTGGGCTGTTGACTTTATGGGAGACAACTACTGGATCTTTTCCCCCATGGAGATTCGGGTGAGTTTGAACCCCTCATTTTTAGGGTAGCAGCTGAGTGCTTAATCATCGCATCACCTGAGCTCCTTCACACCGGAAGAAGCAGAGGATTTCACAGGAAAGGGCGATGATCCAAAGAAAGCATGACTTGGGAAGCTCTCTGGAGAAGACGAAGCACAATGTCCTTCAGAACCAAGATATTCCAAATGACGGAAAAGAGAAAGGAATTTCTATATTGTTTTAAGGAAAAATTAGTATGTCTATTCAAGGAAAAGTCTTAAATTAGACTTATGAACCTGGAGACTGTGTTATAGGTAGGGATTGGGCCATTTAATAATGAAGAATATAATTGGTTTATTCATTCTGATTACTGTTTATTTGCCTGTGTATTTGCTTTTTGCCCCATAAGCAAAAGTGATAATGAATACATAGAGAAGGGAAGTAAAAGGGAAAGGAGAAAACCATGAACACAAACTAAAGTAGAAGAAAATACATATTTTTCCTCAACTTGATACATTTTAAGACGTTTTCTTATAGTGCTGATAGAAACCATTAAAAATAAACTAGATGGGTAGATATGACTACATCCATTTAAAATTTCTATATAGCCAATTAAATGAAAAACCAAAAACTTCCACTAACAGACAAATGAAAAAGCTATTACTACTTAGTTGTGATGTTAAAATAATACTCAGCAATGATATGATCACATTCTTAAAATAATGTATCATTTCAAAAATTCTGGAATGATTTACAATAAGATGTGAAAAAAAATTATACTTGTGAATTGTTAGATAATGAGCTATTAAAAAGGAGTTGAAGTTTCTTTGCCTGGATTTTCCTTTTTCCCCCTCAAAATTAGCATTCACAGTGTGAACATGCATGAGTGAATGTGTGTGTGCTTCTGTGTATTGAGATGGTATGTATATAAACTAGAATAGAAACTGGCCCATAGAAATTATTCAATAATTGTCACTTCTCTTTCAATCATTCATACACTTATTCAAAGGTATTTAGCAAATGCCTATTGTCTACATTGCACGATACGAAGTATCATGAGCTGTCAGCTAAATTGAACAATGAAATCATTTCCACCATTAATCAAGCTAGTACTTGCTGGTGGCTTTCTATTTGACAAACAATGTGCAAAATACTCAGAACATAATGGGTAAATAAGACAGAGTTCCAGCCACCAGAGAGCGCATGGTCTGGTGACAGATGGAGCTGGAGGAGAAAGAAGAGAGAGACAGAATGGGGCCTGTGTACAATACTGGGTGTGCAGAGAAGAACGAGCAACTACTTGCCCACGGAAATCAGGGAGGGCTTGCCAGAGCACATGATCACTAACCTGGGTTTTATCAGTCAGTGAAAAACAGGCACAGAGAACAGCTGTTTGTTTTTTTCACCCAGAGTATGTTTTTTTCACCGAGCTGTTTGTTTTTTTCTGAGGCAGGAAAGTCTGAGGCACCCAGGGACCCAAACGAAAGCTTTTTCTTGGGTGTTCAGTCCTCTTCAGCGGGGCATCCGCCTCAGTGCAAACATTACTGCGTGAAAAATAAAGGAAGGAGCCTCTGGGGGTTGGAAGATCCTTTATCTCTGAATCATTGCTCACAAGACTCAAGGAGAGCTTCAGACAGTGGGGTTTCCCGAGCTACAACCAAAATTAAGATTTGTTCAAACATAAGCTTTAGAGGAGAGGAAAATAAAAACTTTGTCTATTTCTGGAATAATCAACTTCACCTTTCCCAGTCCATGAGTCTTGTTAGTGTATCAATCTCCGAGGGCTGAGGCAGCAACGTTTGTAGTATCTGTGAGCAGGCTTCCAAAATTCAGAAACCTTGGGGGGGACGGCTTTGGAGGTCTTTGTTTTACTATTCACTCTGCCACGGTCTTGGACAAACAGCATCCTTTCTCTGTGCCTCATTTTCCCCTATTAAAACTGCCAATTGGATCATTTATAATTCTTAGTGTGATTGTAGTGATGGGTTGGTTGACTGTAGATGCACAGCAAAATGACACCGCTTCACCAGTACCATATAGTTACCTTGGTTACATTTTTAAGTTTAAGCCTTTATTGGAACATGGTACAGCCAAATCAATTTTTATAGATATGATTAGTTAATAAGAGAGCAGAAATCTTTTTCCATGAGATTGTGGTCGTAATCCTTCAAATCCCATAAAACAATCCCAAGACATGTTTGGTTAAATCTTAAAAACAATCTGTGTTTGTCCTCAAATGTTTTATTGTTTATATGAACATATATGGGTATACAGACTTCTATATATCTGCATATAGATACATCATCTGTGCCAACATATACAAATACATATAAATACCTATACCTATACACCCACAAACAGACACATATGTATGTACATGGAGCATGCATTTTCAGTTAGTATTACATAGCATTTATTCTTTTATTTGCTACAAAATTAGAAGAAGTTATTATTTCTCAAAGATACTCCCATCTTGATCAGTATATTTCTGAAGGTAGTGTTCCATTTCTCTAACACTTCCCCCAAAGAATTCTGCATTCTTCCATTTACACGACATTAAAATTGCTGTTTTTAAGTGGATGCCTGCCCCTCCCCACAGAAGAATTTATTTCAAAGGACTGCACTGAATCCGCAGCTCCGGGA
>NW_022111310.1:19582779-19592422 GCF_000313985.2 Echinops telfairi
ACACCAGCCTATGCGATCACGAGGTGTTGAAGGGATCAGCTATAAGGCATCATCAGAACAAAAAATCTTACCATAGTGAATGATGGGGGGAGTGTGGAGTGGAGACCCAAAGCCCATATGTAGGCCACTGGAGATCCCCTTGCAGAGGGGTCTCGGGGAGGAGACAAGCCAGTTAGGGTGTAATGTAGTAACAATGAAAAATACAACTTTCCTCTGGTTCTAAATGCTTCCTCCCCACCCCCACTATCATGATCCGAATTCTACCTTGCAAGTCTGGCTAGAACAGAGGGTGTACACTGGTACAGATAGGAACTGGAAACACAGGGAATCCAGGGAGGATGATCCCTTCAGGACCAGTGGTGTGAGTGCCAATACTGGGAAGGTAGAGGGAGAGTGGGTTGGAAACAGGGAACCAATTACAAGGAACCATATGTGACCTCCTCCTTGGGGGACAGACAACAGAAAAGTGGGTGAAGGGAGATGTCGGACAGGGCAAGATATGACAAAATAATAATTTATAAATTATCAAGGGCTCATGAAGGAGGGGGGAGCGGGGAGGGACGGGAAAAATGAGGACCTGATGCGGGGGCTTAAGTGGAGAGGAAATGTTTTGAGAATGATGATGGCAATGAATGTACAAATGTGCTTTACACAGTTTATGTATGTATGGATTGTGATAAGAGTTGTATGAGCCCCTAATAAAATGATTTTTTTTAAAAAACTGCTGTTTTTTCATTGTCAACAGACTCAATCCATATTCCTTTTAAATATTCTTTGAGTTTGAGAAACAAAAAGAAGTCCAAAGGGGTAAGATTAAGAATATGACTGCCTGGAATAAGGATTCCCAATGAAATTCTCTTAGGGCAGCCCTTGTTTTCCTTGATGAATGAGCAGGTACACAGTGATGGGAAAAAAATTACTTGGCCCTTTTCTCACCAATGCAGTTTCTAGTTTCTTTTTCCTTTAATTTTTTTATTGTGAATTAGGTGAAGGTTTTCCATTCCAGATCATCATTTTTGTATTCAACAACTTAAACAACTTATAAAATCTTCCAATAGCTTGCCTGTCCTCCTCCACCATCTAACCTTTTTTTTTCCTTTCTCTCTCTTATCTGTCTAGTAGGATATTATCTTCCCCTCAAAGTTAACATCTACTTATCTTCTAGCCTATTGCTTTCTCTTCCCTCCCTTTCTGTCATATTTCTGGTAACCATCAAAGTCTGCTTGCTTTGGTACGAAACCTTTATCTTGAATTTTTTTCTTTTAAATTATGGCCTCATACATTATTTTTCCTTTTGTGATTGACCAATTTCTACTCAGCATAATGCCTTCCGAATTCATCTATTTCATGGGCTGTTGTTTAACTATGCTTTATCAATGCACTGTGTGCATATACTATAGTTTATCCCTTCTCCCACTGACGAGCAGTTAGGTTCTTTCCATCTTCCAGCTATTGTGAACAGTGCTGTGATGAACTTGGGTGTGCACATATTTGTTCATGCAATAGCTCTTATTTCTTTAGAGTCCATACCAAATGAGACTCAGAAATTTGGACTAGATCATGAGGGATCTAATTGTCAACAACTATTTAAATACTGCCGCAAACCTTATTTTCTGGGATACATTACATTTTTAAAAATCATTTTATTGGGGACTCATACAACTCTTATCATAATCCACACATACATCCATTGTCTTAAGCACATTTGTATATATGTTGCCATTATCGTTTTCAAAGCATTCTCTTTCTACTTCAGCCCTTGGTATCAGGTCTTCATTTTTTTCCCCTCCATCCCTCTCCCTCCCTCCCTCATGAACCCTTGATAATTTATAAATTATTATTATTTTTTCATGTCTTGCATTGTCCTATGTCTCCCTTTACCTCCTTGTCATTTGTCCATCCCCTTGGGAGGGGGTTATAGGTAGGTCATTGTGATCAGTTCCCCTTTTCTCCCCCCACCTTCCCCTTACCCTCCTGCTATGACTACTCTCATTATTGGTCCCAAGGAGTTGATCTGTCCTGGATTCCCTGTGCTTCCTGCTTTTATCTGTACCCATGTACATGCTCTGGTCTAGCCAGATTTATAAGGTAGAATTGGGCTCATGATAGTCGGGGGAAGAAGCATTAAAGAACCAGAGGAAACTGCACCGTGACTGGTCTATCTTCTTCCCATGACCCTTCTATAAGGGGACATCTAATTGCTTAGAGATTGGCTTTGGGCCTCCTCTCCGCACTCCCCACCTCATTCACATTACGAACTTTTGCTCTGGGCCTTTGATGCCTGATACCTGATCCCATCGACACCTTATGATCACACAGGCTAGTGTGCTTCCTCCATGTGGGCTTTGTTGTGTCTCAGCTAGATGGTCGCTTGTTTATCTTCAAGCCTTTATGACCCCAGACACTATATATTTTGATAGCCAGGACCATCAGTTTTCTTCACTACATTTGCTTATTCACCTGCTTTGTCTTCAGCCATCGTGTTGGGAAGGCGAGCATCTCAGAGTGCCAGATTATTAGAACAAAGTGTTCTTGTGTGGAGGGAGTACTTGAGTAGAGGCCCAATGTCCATCTGCTTCCTTAATACTAAACCTATAAATATATGTATATAGATCTATTTCCCCATCATCATATATCAATATATTTACATATGTACATGCCTGTATTTAGATCTCTGTAAATGCCCTTTTTCTCCTAGTTCTTTCCTGTGTTTCCTCTTGTCCTTCCTTCTTGACATGCAACTTTGGAACATGATGACACAGGATGAATCTTCTGAATTACTTGAGTCAATGGTATTTGGGCAAACTAACAGGATGCCAAATTCAAATGGAGGCCAACAGAGACAGAATAATTTCTGCCAAGTGCTTGAAGCTTCTAGCCACTGCCATTAGAACCGCATTCTCAGGAACACAACACTTTAGGAACCTGGGTCCTGCATGCAAAGGACAAACTTGAACCCTTGGAAATCGTGCAGTCCAGCATAGCCCATCCAAATTTAGATGAATATCTGACAACCTGAGCACCCATGAGACTAGAATACATTTTCATTGTTGTAACCCACCAAGATTTGAGGCTTGTTTTCCATACAGCATTGTCTCAGCAAAAATCTCATTAGTATGGTAATTATCAGTGGGTCAGATCCAAAGGCTACCACACATTGGTCAAGGAATAGGGAACTTTATCAATTTCCTCTGGCTGCTGTAACGTTATTGTGAACTTGATGGTTTGCCAATACACATTCAATGTGCAACCATTTTGAAGGTCAGAGTTCAAAAATAGGTCTCTCTGGGCTACGATCATGGTGTTGGTAGGACACATTCCTGCCTTTTAGAGGTTCTAGGGAAGGATTTATTTCCTTTCCTTTTTCAGCTTCTAGAAACTGCCTGAATTCCTTGCCTTGGGGCGCCCTTTCTCCATAGATAAGATTAACAAAAGTTGGGCTAGGTCCTTTTCATGACTCCATTTTTCTGGTTCTCTTATTTTATCTCTCTCTTCCAATTCTGAAGACACTTGTGATTACATCAGACCATCCAGGTAATCAAGGGCAATCTTCCTGTCTGAAGGTGAACTGCAATCTTAATTCTCCTTTATCATGTGATCTAACATATTCACTTGATCCAGGGAGTAGGGCACAGACACCTTTGTCTGAACATTATTCTGTCATATCCTGGAACCATAGCTAACCCTATACATATAAGCTAACCCTGTACAGTGAGTCAGAGCTTAACAAGAATTTGCCATAGGAATCCTGCTGACTATTCTAGATCCTCAATGAATCAAAAAACTTTTCTGCTCCCCACATTTCAAACTTTCAGCCTATTTCTGACATCAGTGTAGATGTGATGGACAGCTCTCTGTATTTGGACAGTAACCCGCTTCCAACAATTTACCACAATATCTAGCGCATGTTTTCTACATAGGATTCTCTGGAACTAATGAAGCTTGCTTCGTTTCCATGTAGGAACCAATTGGGGAGAAGTTGATGGATTAACACCCAAGTGTTCTGTCCTGAGAAAGATATGGGTAGTGACCTCGTTTTCATAATTCCTTCAAGTTTCCAATGGAGCCATAACCATAACCAGATCAATAATGCACAGATGATTGATTTTTCCTAATGTTCTGTGTTTCACATTGCACTCCCACTCCAACCTCGTGGGAGTGCCTTCAAGCCAAACTGCCTGGTTCTCTGCCTTTGGAAGAAACCAAACTATCGCTGAAAACTGCTATGAACCAAGCCCTGATATTTCTGGGCCGAAAAGAGCCCTGAAGGATATTAAGTACAGCATGTGCCAGTCAGGAATACACAGAGTCACTGCAAAAAAGAAAGTGATTTCAAAAGATAGAATATAATCAAGAACCAAGGGTATGAAAGAAGGAAGTAAAAGCTACACTGAAAGTATCAACAAGAAATACGGCTCCGGGAATTGGCCAAATGCAAATTCAAAAACCTGATGCAGCTATAGAAGTTCTCATCAGTGTTTGTGAAGAAATTTGTAAGTCCTATTGATGCAAAAGCTGTCATAACAAAAGTCAGAGGAAAATGGTCATATTTGCGAAGAATATTCAAAGTGCCACAGACTGCCGGAAGCACACACACACAAAAATCTGTCTTGGAGGAAATACAACAAGATTGCTCCTTACAAGAGACTTGGACTCACGTATTTTGGACTTGGCATCAGGAGAGAGCCATCCCCGGTAAAGGACATCATGCTCGATAAAGCGGAGGGTCAGCACGCGAGAGGAAGACCATCCATCAGATTGGTTGACACCGTCGCGACAATATGAGCCCACACACACCAGTGGCTGTGAGGGCGATGCAGTACTGTGCTTTGTTCTACTGTCCATACAGTTGCCATGAGTTGGAACTGGCTTGACAATAATTACCACCACTCCCACCACACTTATGTGCGTATGTATGTCTATGTCTACAAATAGTTAAGTACAAATGGAACGCAATGCCTCAAAAGAAACGTGTGTGAATGAACAGAAATAGCTGGGGCAAAGGCTGGCTATATCACTTTTTCCTATGTATCCTTCAGAAAGTCAGGCTCACTCACCAAGCCTCAGTCTCCTCGTCTGTTAAATGGGGGTAATGATACCAACTATGCAGAGTGATCTTAAGGAGGAACTCTATCAGCAATATGAACTGCCAGGAGAAGCCCCAGAAATATTGTCCTTGCTCAGATAGATGATCCATTTGTTCAGATTAGTTCAAACCTCTACCAAGGAATGGAACAATTTTAGAGTGAATACAGCAGTAAAACTCAATGTCCAAAAATGATGTTTTCATGTTAAAATTGCTTAGATATTTTGTATTGAAATGACAAAGGCTGTGGTAGATTATAATGTGACTCTCTCAATTTCTCATCTGTCTGTAAGTTTGATTTAGATAATGATAATAAGAATCAATTATACTTTTTGGAGCCAAAGTGCTACTCCATGTGCTGATACTTTTTCAATCCCCAAACTTTGGTCCTGTTTACATGTTAAAATTCCTTCGTAACACAACAGTCCAACAAAATACCTTGAACATAAACTTTCAGAGGAAGAACATAGGAGTTCAGAGAAGGTACTTCTCCTACTGAGTCAGTGAATTGGTGGCAGAAGGCTGCTGGGTAACTAAAGAAGAGCAGTGCTGGCCAATGGTGCTGCAGGTGTAAAGGGTCTGAAGAAACTCTTGGTGTAGCCTTTGTACTGGTGTGTCTCTCAGGACGTGAATGAGGGTTGTGTTAGTTCGTCTGATAGACTAGAAAAACAAATTCACAGAGACCCATATGTGTATAGAAAAGTTTTATATAAAAGAGCAGTTGAATGTTGAAAAAACATCCCAGCCCAGTCCAGATCAAGTCCATAAGTCTGAAATTAGCCCATATGTCCGATACCAATCCATAAAATCTTCTTCAGACTCACAAAGCACATGCGATGATAATAATGCAGGAAGATCACCGGCCAGTGGGCGAAAGGTCTTGTGGATCCAGTGACCGTGTAAGCATCTCAGCACTGGCAGGGGTCTCCAGGTGGCTGCTTCAGCTCCAGGCTCTAGTGTCACCCAGGTGGCTCCATCAAGTCCATTCTCAGTAATGTCTCTCAGGGCGTGAGCGGGTGTCCCACCTCCAGAGAGCTATCGATCTCCTTAGTGCCTCCAAATGAGGTCATCAAGCTGCGACCCAAATGACAAGCTAAACTCCACCCCTTTACTCTTAAGTCTCAGATTGACAACAGATTATGCAACTACCACAAGGGTTATATTGGTGGTAGAAGAGCACTAGAGGAAAACAAAGACCTGATTACATGACCTTTTTAAAATATGGGGGGTAAGTTCACAGTTTATTTTTAACTAAGATGGGAAACCTTGGGAGTTTTTTTGAATAGGGAAGTAATATGATCTCATTTCTGATTCCTAAATCATGTGGTGTTGATAATTGACTGTGGAAAGAGAGCAGGCCCCAGAGAGACTGGGTAGAAGGCAATCACAATAGTCGATGTGAAAGATGAGGATAACTTGGAATAGTATTGGTGAAAATGATCAGACTCGGCACATATTTGAAGGTTAAGACAGTGGGGTGAATTGGAGGTGAAGTATTAGGGAATGAGGAATCAGGTATGACTCCTCATTGTTGGCATAAGCAACCAGGAAAGCAGTGATACTATTTACTGAAAGCGAAAAACAACATAGAAATCACGTTGAGGGAATGAGCAGTAGAACTGATTAGCTGAGTTTTGGACATATCAGATGTGAAATGTCTATTCAAGTGATGGTACCATATATTTAGTTAAAAGTTCTGAAGCAGGAAGAAAATGGGATGCTGATATCAGGGGCTCAAGTGGGAAGAGAATGCTCTGAAAATGACGATGGCGGCATATGTGCAAATGTGCTTGACACACTGGATGCATGTATGGATTGTGATAAGAGATGCAAGAGCCCCCAATAAAAGTATTTAATAATAAAAAAAGAACCACCCCCAAGTTCTGAATCAGGACAGCATTGGTTAACTTAGAGGGAAAAAATGTAGATGTTATCAACTTATCTATGGTATTGGATGTCAATAGAACCCATGCAACTACCTCGTATCCACAGGGGAGGGGCTGAGAGGAAGTTCACGTCATGAAGAGGAGAAGCAGCTAGCAATGGATGTAGGAAGGAGAGAGAAATGAAGTAGGGGAAACCTGAGAAGATATCAACGTGGCAGCTAACAGAAGAATGTGTTGCAAGAAAGAGACTGGTCCATAGTGTCAAATAATGCTGATTGGATCACACACTGAGGACTGAGTGATAACATAAAAAGCATGTAGCATTTCAATGGACACGGTGGGAAAATTACCTCTGACTTTGCTGACCCCATTTCCCAAACTAATGGCATAGTGGCAATGTACTGGGCTGCTAACCGCAAGGTCAGCAGTTCAAAAGCACCAGCCACTGGAAGAGAGAAAGCGAAGGTTTTCTGTTCCCACTAAGAATTACAGTCTCAGAAACCCACAGGTACTTCTACCCTGCCCTATAAGGTTGCTATGAGACAGAATCAACTTCATAGCAATGAGTTTGAAATTTTGTTTATCATAATTAACATGCCCCGGGGTACTGTGGACAATGCTAGTGTACAGATAAGAAACAGAAAAGGACTAACGACCTCTAAGTCCCATTTCCACCTCTCTCTTCTTTTCCTCGTAAGAAAGTTTCATGAAAGCCTCAAAGAAAGGGATGGATTCTTTTCAAATGCGTGTGGCCCTTCTGCCTGAATTCGATTAGGCAAGGCCTCGTTTCTTGGGATGAGAAGACCTCACATATTAAAACTAAGCCATGAGTAAAGTCCAAACCACAGCATTCAGAGGGTTTCTTGTCATCGGCCAGGTCTGAACCTTGGCAGTGTTGTTCCAGGGAGCTGGCTGCAGTTCTGGGCAAGACCTTGCCCGGCCGAGGCGCTACCCTCCCTGAGAGTCCCAAGTTCCACTGTTACTTAAAGAGACGTGTCAGGAAAGATTTTTCATTTTCAGATCGTTGGCGAATGCTGGCTCAGATCTATTTTGGGGACATGAGCTCACCGCTGCTTGTCTTTTCTTCCTGAAGAATTAGAAAGGGTTTCAAAACCACATCTGTCTGCATCTTCCTTTCTCTTTATCCCTAGGTCACCCCTGCTTTACTCCTGTCCTTTGTCCTTGACCTACTTGGATTCAACATAGATTCTTGTCTCTTATGGCATGTTTGCATGCCACTGTGGTGGCCAATGCAATTCTGCTTGAACTGATTTGGCCACACTCTTGTACATCGGCTTTCTGAGCATCCATTTGCATTGCAAACCAGACAGCCGCAATTGATGTGGGAGTTTCTGCTAGCCAAGTGAGCGACAGGGACCACCCCTTACCTCGATGTAAAGCTGGAGCTTCCTGATGCTGTCCTTCATGTAAGAGAATATTTTTATTAAGAACAAAAGGGTCAGATAATTGGAGAAAACATGAGGGGCAAGATTCAAGGCTGGTTCCTGCGTTTGAAAAAACAAAACAAAACAAACACAACTCTTTGATTGGATCGTTACAACCAGCCTGTGAACTAAGCATCATTATCCCCATTTTACAGCTAAACACATTGAGGCATTTTGAGCTGATGGAACTTGCCCCAAAATGATCCAAATTGGGCTATCAGCCCAGGCTTCCCTCTCTTTCTGGCCCAGTCTTCCCACCACAAGGTGTTGCCTCAATGAGGAGTGAAGACAGTAACAGGAAACCATTACTGTCTTCCAAGAGCTTAGAGTTTGTAAAGACAAGAACATAGATATAAGAAGCAACAACAATAATAAAACATTGTCAAGTTGCTTCTGGTTCATAGTGCACCCCATGTGTTACAGAGAACTGCCTCAGAGGGTTTTTGTTGTCCGTAACCTTTTTGTTTTTAACCATTTTATTGGGGTCTGGTACAACTCATCTCAATCCATAAATCCATCCATTGTGTCAAGCACATTTGTACATATGTTGCCATCATCATTCTCAAAACGTTTGCTTTCTTGAGCCCTTGGTATCAGCTCCTCATTTTTCCTCTCTCTCCCCGTTCCCCCTTCCCCTTTGAACCCTGGATAAATTTATAAATTATTATTATTTTGTCATATCTTACACCATCTGACGTCTCCCTTCACCCACTTCTCCACTGTCCATCCCCCAGGAATGAGGTTATATGTGGATCCTTATGACATGTTCTCCCCTTCTCCCTTACCTTCCCTCCACCCTCCCGGTATCGCCACTCTCACCACTAGTCTAAAGGGGTTCATCTGTCCTGGATTCCCTGTGTTTCATTACCAACTAAGTGGACAGCACCACCCTCCCCACCAGAAGAATTCACTTCAGAGGACAGCACTGAAACTACAGCTCAAGGAGAGGGACTTGTCTGATCCAAGCACACAGGAGTCAACAATGGGGGGAAGGGAGGAAAAAAAGGAGTGAAGCACATCCTGGCTCACCAAGCCCTGAGGACAATGTTTCTGCTCAGAGCAGCAATGCACAGACACGACTACAGGGCCAGCCTCATCACAGGACACAGCGTTCTTCATTGATCCATAGCACTATTGGGGACAACACTAGAGGCAACAGTGGGAATTGTGCCCGCCCTGAGCCCACTCTGCCGAAGCCAGCCTCTGGGGTAAATGCAGCAGAGCAG
>NW_022111310.1:19592522-19598871 GCF_000313985.2 Echinops telfairi
GAGTATAGCAATGAAGTCCCCAGGGATGGAGGTGGGGCCAGGGCATGGCACCCCATCACACGCTACTGGAAAGCACTCGTGATGGACAACAAATAGACCCTGAACTATTTATAGGGTTTTGTTGTGTTGCTGTTGTTGTTGTAGCTTGGCTGTAATCTTTACAGAGGCAGAGCCCCAGAGCATTCTTTCAGGGTGCCGCTGGTTGGGTTTGTGCTCCTGGTCTTTATTTCAGTGTGCCACTCAATCCATTGCTACCACCTAGGGACCCTTTCATCAAGACGATTTTAATCCAAATAGAATTGAAGGGTCTCCCCACCTTTTTGTGTTGGTATGTTTGAATATGGATGTATTTCCTATCTTCCTTTCCATGTACTGGTGTATTTCCTGTCGTCTTCCTTTTAAGTCAAATGAAAGCAAAGACTCAAACCCAAACTCACTACTATGGAGTCCGTCATTTTTTCCTATCTGCTCTTCCTTTTGTTAAAGATCTTTCGACTGTCCTTCTCTGTCACCCACAACACATCGTTGTTCATTCTAGCCACAGATGCACATCACCTGGAAGAGTAATCAGCATTGACTCCCATGTTCTTTTTACCAAATTGAGTAAGCTCTGTGCCATTCCAATTTGGAAATCAGGAAAGGTGTGCATCGGCATAGTATCCTCTCACAATATATGTTCAATCTGTATGCTGAGCAAACCATTAGAGAAGTTGGCTTATATGAAGAGGAATGTGGCATCAGGATTGGAAGAAGGCTTAATAACAACCTGTCATATGCACATAACATAACCTTTCTTGCTGAAAGTGAGAAGGAGGCTGTGCAGTACTTCCTGATGGAGACCAAGGATTGGAGCCTTCAGTATGAAGTACAACTCATTGTAAAAAAGATCCAAAGTCCTCACAAGCACAACCACACCACTAGGCCACATCATGATAAGGAAAGAAAAGGTTGAAGTTGTCAAGGATTTTGTCTTGCGTGGATCCACAATCAATCCTCATGGAAGCAGCAGTCAAGAGCTCAGAAGCTGTGCTGCATTGAGTAAATCTACTGCACAATATTTTTAGTGTTGAACAGCAAGGTTGTTATTTTGGGGACTAAGGTGTGACTGGCCCAAGTCATGGTATTTTCCATTGCCTCATATGCATGTGAAAGCAGGACAAAGAATAAGGAAAACCAAAGAAGAATCAACGCATTGGACTTGCGGTGCTGGAGAAGAATATTGAAAGTACCATGGACTGCTAAAAGGACAAACTGATCTGTGTTGGCAAAAGTACAGCCACAGTGTTCCTGAGGGACAACGATGGCAAGACTTCGCCTCACATACTCTGGACATGTTGTCAGAAGATGCCAGTCCCTGAAGAGGGCCTTCATGCTTGGTAAAGCGGAAGGGCAGCAAAAAAGAGGAAGGCCCTTGGGGAGATGGATGGATACCATGGCTGCAACAATGGCTCAGGCACAGGAACAATTGTAAAGATGGTGCGGGACCATGCAGTTCCATTCTCTTGTGCATAGGGTTGCTAAGGGTCAGTAGCAACTTGATGGCACCTAACACAACAACAACAACAACAACAACAACAGACCTTTGAGAAGCAGATATGCTGAGAGTGCCGCAAAAAGAACCTCTCTCGTCATCTAAAAACAGCTCCAATTTTTCCTTTTCTATTTTTGAGCCAGAAAGCTTCCCCGATCTCAAAGTGGAAAGGAAGGGATCTTAACATTTCTCCTACCAAAATATGAGCAACTCCTGCTTTGAATAACCTTCAAAAAGCCTGATATTTCATTCTAAAAAGTCATTTTTCAACTGCAAAACATGGAGATGTCACCACCTTGTTGAACTGCAGTGAATATCAGATGCTTTTGTCTGGCTTGCTTCTTAGCTGCCATCAGCAAACTTGGTAACATGCACAGTCTCTATTTTGATACAAGGCAGGTGGTCACTGGTCCCTCTAGCATCCCCACTGAGTCAACCGAGGAAAGGATGGAGATGGTCTCCTTCTACCCACCCTAGCTCCCAAAGGAGAATACCCTTAATGAATGTATGGTGCCAGGACCTTCAATGGGTTCCTTCTTGGTTTCGTATATAAGGCAACGAGATCAGATTTAATCATGGAATTAGGCAGAAGGGATCAAATAATAAGATCAAAAGAGAGAGTAGTTTATGGAAATATGTTTATAGCATTACCATTATGAAGACCTCCATTGTATGCACAGCTAGAGAAGAATTAAAAGCTATGGGCTAACACCTCTAGGACTCTAACTAATCCGTCTTTAATGGCTAGTACAAGGATTTGTTCCTCTACCCTGAGGTTTGAGCTCTGGAGTGAACTCACATGCTCCATTGAAATATACCGGATATATCAAATTAATTCTATTAACCAGCTTATCCTCTAACCAAGCCCTGATGTATATGCATTCACCGGTGTAAATGACTTCAAGCAATTTTAGAGATTGCTTGTTGAGACTGGAGTTACATTGAAAGGTGAGCCAGTCTCTGACCTCAGTGCATTCCACAAGGTTAAATAATCATCTAAATGGTTACAGCCCCCCTTTTCAGGAGGCACTGCATTCTCCTTTGTCCCCTCCCTTGCTTGCTTGGAATTTGCCTTCAAACCAGTTGCAAGACCCATGAACTCTACTGGGCTAAAGCAAGATGTGAAAGACAAGTCTCCCCTGAAGACTGAGCTTGTAGGGAAACCCAAGACATGTTATTTTAAATCCTGCCCTTGACCTTGCTGCCTCTTCTACATGAAACCACACTCACTTTCACCCTGCATTTCTTGTCTGCTCACCAAAGCTTCAACTAAGCACTGAATTGTTTTCTTATGGCAACTTTTGCTTACCTGGATGAAAAATAATTGCAGCCAAGCACAAAAGGTCAAGTACAACAGGAAACCACTGAGGTAAGTCTAAACAGCAGAACTGGCATAAGGGAAAATACACACAACAACACAATTCCCAGGCTGAGGACCAGATACTCTGGCATTAACCAGACCAATCCTAATGATACATACATCATAAAAATTAAACTTAATTAATTAATTGAAAATAAATAAAGATGCAGATTGGACTTGTGCTGAAAGGGACCTTCCCCACCCTCACCCCCCACCATATGCCTCTAAGGCGCACAGAGGGGCAGAAAAAGACAAAAGGTGGCAATGGGGAACCAGGGCACTAATTCAACCAAGGGGAGGGTATTGCTTTTATCTCAGCAGGAAAGGGAGATCAAGAGTAGATCTCAGTCTGGTGTGCCAATCCTTGTGGGCAATGTTCCTGCTCAGAGGAGCTTGGTTCCCAGAGATGACTGAGGGCCAGCCCCAGGTAGAGACATGTCTTCCCCTCCCTAGAGGAGAATGCTATTGAGGATGGCCTTAAAGACACAGTTCGGGGAGAGTGAGTGGTCTGACCAGCACACATGGAGGCAAATCAAGAGGGGAGTGCAACAAACCAGTGATGGAGTGAAGCCTCAAAGGCCCTGAGGAATCCCAGTTGTAGACTAATGACTCTGGGGGCAGCACTTGGCACCTCATCCAGACTGGTTGGGGGCCACACTGAAAGTCTAAAGGTGTAATGGAGTGGTGGGGGGAGTGGGGCACTAGACCACTCCAATCCCTAACTGCAGGAAGAGCAGGAAGGCTGAAGACTCCAAGGGTAGAAATGGTGTCAGGTAAGTGGGTCCCAGGACATGGAACCCTGAAAGAAAAGGGGATTGGGCTGAGGGATTAAAACAGGTCCTGCTCGCTATTTAACAAACAGATATTGATCTACTCTGGGTCAGGATACCAGTTAGCCTTGAAACTATTTATACGGACTTTCTCTTTCTATGTTTTTCTTTTGTGTGTGTGTGTGTGTCTCTCTCTATATATAAGATAGGCAGTATAAGCAATCCCATGGAGACAGCGATGGGAGCAACAGTTCCAGGAGGCATACGGCAGGGGAGGAGGCAGGGGAGGTGAGTGGTGAGGCAATAATGACAAGGACAGAGTAATAGCAAGGGTTATAACACATACGGTGAGGAGGGTGTAGCATTCCTAGTCATGTTTGATCAATCAAAAAGTGTCTGAGAGGAATTACTGAGAGGTGAATGATGGGTAAGCATGACAATGGGACAGGAGGAAAGAGAAAAGAAAAAGAAGAAAGAAGAAAGAAAAATTATAAATATAGGTATAAATATAGATGTATAAACAGGTAAGCATATAATTATGTGAATATAGGTCTATTTGTCTACACATGTACATATATGTAAATACAATAAGGATGCAGATTGACTTTGGGCCTTTACTAAAATCTTACTTAAGTACAAGAACAGTTTGTTCTAATAATGTGGCACTATATAGTACTCACCTTCCCGACACGATCACTGAAGACAAAATGGGTACATAAGCAAATGTGGTGAAGAAAGCTGATGGTGCCCGACTATTAAAAGATACAGTGCCTGGGGTCTTAAAGGCTTGAAGTTAAACAAGTGGCCATCTAGCAGGAAAGTAACAGCCCACATGGAAGAAGCAAACCATCCGTGTGTTCATGAGGTGTCAACGGGAATAGATATCAGAAGTTTAAAATCAAGTAATCAAATTGACATGAAGATGTGTGGACAAAGTGGAAATCCAAAACCCACCCGCAAGACAGCTGGGGTGGGTGGGGAGAGATGATAAATCCAGGTTGTGTTATAGCACTGATGAAATTTATAACTATCCTCTGGTTCTTCAACATTTCCTCCCCTTACTATCAAGGTTTATGTTTTACCTCATATAGTTAGACCTACATATGTTCATTTTTATAATTAAAATCGGTCAATGCAGGAATGCCAGGATGGATGACCCTTCAGAAACAGCAATGGGAGTAATGATTCTCCCAGGATACAGGAAGTGCATGGGGCAGGGGAGAAGAACTGATAGGAATGATGACTGTGTAATCCCACTTGTGGGGAGCAAATAACAGAATTGTAGGTGAATGGATGTATTGGATGTGGTAAGATATGACTAAATATATATATATGCATATACATACATATATGTATGTATACACATATGTGTGTCTGTATACATATATGTGTGTATACACATCCTGAGGGGCAGGGTGGGGGAGGGAGGGAATAAAGGGGAGCTGATATCAAAGAGTTCAAGAAGAAAGGAAATGTTTTGAAACTAATTGTAGTAGCAATTGTACAATTATGCTTGATCTATTTGAATTATGGAATGTTATGACATCTGTAAGAGCTCCCAATAAAATGATTAATGATATATAAATACATCACAGCAATAGTAATAGATAACATTGAGTCTTATGTTCCAGACACTTGTCTAAGTCTTTTAGAAATAGTTAACTTCTCGAATGCTTGTAATAATCCTATATGGCAAGGAATATTGATTTCCGAATCTTACATAGAAAGCACTGAAGCAGAGAGTTTCAGTAACCTCAGGTTCACAAAGTCAGTAACTGGTGGAGCTAGGACTAGAGTGAACTATAGTGAGACAGGTGATCTGATTCAATCATAACTAACACTGTTAAATACTAGTTAGATTCTGACTACTGCGTTATTAATATAGCTCATCCTGATTCATTCTCCCAGCAGTCTTATGAAGTAAGGAAAACAGAAGAGCCGCATTTTATAGGTGCAGCCAAATTTTATAGATTCACATTCTGACCTCTATTTTCAAAGCACAGGCTCTTCATCATTATATTGTAACATATGCTTTTATAATTGCTCCTCTGCGTGTTCCATGTGTGATCACCATGTGGTTCTCCTTTCTGTGCTTACTCTTTAAACTGTGTCAATTTTATGCCATTTTTTATATAGACTTGCTGCAGTCTGCTGAACTGATTGTCTGTGGAGGCTTACCCCTGTCAAGTTTACCTACTCAGTGAAAAGAGAGCCTCTAAGTACAGGACCTCATTCACCTTTACTTTGGCCATGGCTTGAGTCTGTGCCACCTTCCTGAGAAGAGATGGCCGTGTAGAGTTTCCATACCCAAAGTTTGTATGATGGCTCACACACCTCATTTACTGGAGTCTGATTATGCAATACAGGATTATGTCACTGTGGTATGACACAGAGACTTCCAAACATTGCAGTGTGGTTCATTTAGAGTCACATCTCAACTGTACCAACAGTCCCAGAGAGTTCAACAGTTATCATTATAGATGTCAGAAGACCAAAGTCTATATATTCAGAAAGGCCAATTTTTTTCCTTGGCTGTAAACTTTAAAAAAAAATCATTTTATTGGGGGATCATACAGCTCTTATCACAATCCATCCATTGTGTCAAGCACATTTGTACATTTGTTGCCATCATCATTTTGAAAACACTTTCTTTCTACTTGAGCCCTTGGTATCAGCTCCTCATTCCCC
>NW_022111310.1:19599006-19609765 GCF_000313985.2 Echinops telfairi
CCCTCCTGGTATAACTACTCTCATTATTGGTCCTGAGGGGGATATCTGGCCTGAATTCCCTGATAGGGGAGAGGGCATTAAAGAATTAGAGGCAAGTTGTATGTTTTATCAGTGCTAGACTGCACCCTGACTGGCTCGCCTATTCCTTGTGACCCTTCTGCCAGGGGATGTCCAATTGTCTACAGATGGGCTTTGGGTCTCCACTCTACACGCCCCTTCATTCACATTGGTATGATTTTTTGTCCTCGGTCTTTGATGCAAAAAGGCCAATTTTGAGACTGTTTTCTGCATATCATCTATGGATTGGCTACTTGATTGCATTGTGCACTGGTTGCTCTATATTATAAATGGGAGTGATGCTTAGCTTATAATATTCCATGAGGATCATATGAAATAATATTAGTAAAATCCTTACCACAGTGCCAGGCATTTAGTAATCTTTTGATAAGAGATGGTAATTGTCAGGATTAGGCATAATTAAGCAATTGTTTCTTTTGTTCTTGTCATTGGCTGACATTTTTTCCACAGTAATATTCTGTTATTGTTAGGTGCTGTTGGGTTGGCTCTGATGCTTAGAGACCCTGTTTACAACCAAACAAACATATAAATCAATTAGAAATACCATGGATGGGTTCAGGCATATGTTAGTCCTCAAAGTAACATCCTTACTTTTCAACACTTTAAAGAGGTCTTGTGCAGCAGATTTACCTAATGCAATGCGTTCTTTGACCTCTTGAATGCTGCTTCCATGAGCATTGATTGTGAATCCAAGCAAGGTGACAACGTGGATCTTTTCACCATTCATCATGATGTTGCTCATTGTTCCAATTGTGAGGGTTTTTGTTTATTTATATGAGTTGTAATCCATACTGGAGGCCATAACCCTGGATCATCATCAGCAAGGGTTACAAGTCCTCCTCACTTTCAGCAAGCAAGGCAGTATCATCTGCATATTGTAGGTTGTTGTTAATAAGCTGCCCTCTGATTCTGACCACTTTCTTTTTTATGTGAAAAAGAAATCTTTCTAAGTATTTGCTCAGCATACAGGCTGACTAAGTATGGTGAGAGGATACAAAGATTTGATACACAACTTCCCTGACTTGAAATTACAAAGTAGTCCATTGTTTTGCTTGCACAACTGCCTCTTGATCCATTTACAAGTTCTGTGGGAACACAATGGGGTATTCTGGAATTCCCATTCTTTTCGGGACTATCCATAGTCTGTTATGATCCACACTGTTGAATGCCTTTGCATAGTCACTGAAACGCAAGGAAATATCTTTCTGGTACTTTCTGCTTTGTGCAAAGATCCATCTGACATCAGCAATGATATCCCTGTTCCATGACCTCTTCTGAATCCAGCCTGAACCTCTGGCAGCTCCCTGTCAATATACTGCTATAATCATTGTCGAATGATCTTCAGCAAAATTTTACTTGCATCTGATATCAATGGTATAGTTCTATTATTTGCACATTCTGTTGGGTCATTTTCTTTGTAATGGGTACAAATATGGGTCTCTTCAGTCAGTTGGCTAAATAGTTGTATTTTGAATGTCCTGGCATGGAAGAGTAGGTTCTTCATGAACTTTTTGAAATATTTCAATTGATATTCCATCAGTTCCTACTGGCTTTTTTTTTTTTTGGCTAATGCATTCAGTGCACCTTTAACTTCTTCAGTATCATTGGTTCTTGCTCCTGTGCTACCTCTTAAAATGGTGGAATGTCAACTAGTTCTTTTTGGTACAGTGACTGCATATTTTACCATCTTCTTTTAATGTATCTTGCATTATTCAATATTTTACCAATAAAATCTTTCAATATTGCTACACTAGGCTTGATTTTTTTTCTTTATTTCTTTCAGTTTACGATATACTGGGTATGTTATTCCTTTGGGTTTTCTAACTTGAGGTTCTTGTACATTTTAATATAATAATTTACTTTGCCTTCTTGAGCTGCCCTTTGACATTTTCTGTTCAGCCTTTGGACTTCATAATTTCTTCCCCTTGCCATAGCGACTCTAAGATTAAGAGCAAGTTTCAGAGTCTGTTCTGATAGTCACTTTGATCTTTCCTTCTTTCTTGTCTCTTAAATGATCTTTTGCTTTCTTTAGACATGATGGTCTTATTGTCTTCCCACAACTCATCAGGTCTTCTGTCATTAGTGTTCAATGCAACAAGTCTGTTCTTAAGATGCTGTTGAAATTAGGTGGGATAGACCCAAGGTCGTCTTTTGACTCTTCAGGACTTGTTTTCACTTTCTTCAACTGCAACCTGAACTTTCATATGAGCAATTGATTATTTGTTCCACAGGAAATCCCGGAACTGGTTTTTGCTGCTGATATTGAGCTTCTCCATTGTCTCTTCTCACAAATGTAGTCAATTTGATTTCTCTGTAGTCCATCTGCAGAGATCCATGAGTGTGGTTGCCTTTTTATTGTTGGAAAAAGGTATTTGGTATGTATATGAACAAGTCTTGCATAATTCTGTCACTCCAATTTTGTGTCTATCACCAAAATCCTATTTTCCAACTATTGTTCTTTCCTCTTTGCTTCCATCTTTTGTATATCAATCACCAATGACTATCAATGCACATTAAGTTCATGTTTTATCCATTTCAACGTCTTTATCACTAGCTTTAGTAGTTGGTGCATAAATTGAAATAATAGTTGTATGGATTGGGTTTCCTTGCACATGGAGAGGCATTATCCTATCACAGGCTGCATTGTACTTCAAGACAGATCTTGACGTGTCCTTTTTGATGATAAATACATCACTCCTCTTGATGGTGTCACTCCAGCATAGCAAACTATATGATTTTCTGATTAAAAATGACTAATGCATGTCTATTTAAGCTCATTAATGCCTAGAAAACCAATCTTTATGCATTCCATTTCATTTTTAATGACTTTTAATTTTCTTAGGTTCAGACGTTGTACATTTCAAGTTCTGATTATTAATTGATGTTTGCAACTGTTTCTTCTCATTTTGAGTCATGTGCCGTCAGCAGAAGAAGATCCCAAAAGCTTTATTCCTGGAGGCTTAACTCCATCCAGGTCATTACGGCTGGCTCTACTTTGAGAAGGCAGTTCTTGCTCAGTCATATTTTGAGTGCCTTCAGACCAGTGTGTGTCAGGGGTTGGTGGTGGGGTGTGTGCACTCATCTTCTGGCACTGTTTTCCATAATACTCTGCTTCTGTTCATTAGAGTTTAGTAACTGACAGTGTTTCCATGCTAACCATAGAGTTTTCAATGGCTAATTCAGCAGGAGTGGACAGCCTATTTCTTTTCCATAGTCTACTCTTAGTCTGGGAGCTGTGCTTAAACCTGTTCACTATGTGACCCTACATTTAAAATGCAAGTGACCTAGCTTTTAGCATCACAGCAACACACAAACCACCGCAGTATAACAAACTTACAGAAAAGCCATGGACCATATATATGCCTAGATATGTTCAGTGTGGTGTTATACATGCTAAAATTTTATTAGTGAGAAGTAAGAGGCTATTTAAATAATAGCTTCATGTTGATTCAGTGCTTGCTATGCTCCAGGCACTGTGCTGAAACTGTAATATAAGTCAATGCATTGAATCCTCACCACACCCTATTAGGTAGACATATCCTTTAACCCCGTTTGGGGTTACAGATGCTTAACAGCTTATCTAAGGTCATATAGTTAGGAATCAGGAAACTGGAATTCCAACTGAAGTAGTCTAATGCCATAGCTGGACCATTAACTAGCCTGACATGCAAAAAAGTCATCCATATAATCCTGGTTTGGTCTCTCATATTTAAAATGGGTGACAAAGAAGAACAAATATTTGGAAGGTCAAATTTACCCAGCTGTAAGCAACATTTGGGACTTGGCTTGCCAATGTGGAAATCTGTTTGTTTGCAAGCTTTTATGAGTAGTGTTGTTGAGTCCCTTCACTGGCTGTCTTCCGTGTATTCTTTACAGATGATCTTCTGTGAACTTTTGGGTTCTGGGAAGCAGCTGGATGGTTTGCATAACTGTCTTTGCACTGTTCTGGCACAGATGTCAAATGTTCTTAAATTTGACACAGAGGAAACATAGTGGCTATTGATTAGAGCTTTGACACAACACTAGGTGTCTCTTCCATCATATTTTACTATGTCCCATGAGATGTTGGTACCTTTATAAGCTGTCTTTAAAATCATATTGATTGTGTAATTAAAAGGTCTCCCAAATGGAAGTCAAACATCCAATTTGGATGCAGCTGCCTAGTGTATGTAGTTTCCTTCTCCATTTCCATATAGAGGTACCTCTCAGATGGTGTAGATGTCCTGTTGAGCCTAGGTACAGGGTTGATAAGGCCTAATGCCAGGTTGGGTCACAGCCTGCGATTCAAACGACACTGCCAGCATGTGTCTCCCCTTATGTGTCTTTTGCTTCAAGGAAAGTGGCATTCTGGTTATTAATAGTTTCACATTCAGAAGGCAGTCCAAGCAGAACAAAGAACATACATTCCAAAGTGGGCTTGCAACGTTGAAAAGGCATTTTTATTTACTCTACATAAGAAAGTGGCTCAGCCAGTGACCTGAAGGCTCACAAAGAAGCTACAATTGGAAACATTGTGCATTAGTCTCCCACATTTTATCTGGACAGGATACATGTGGCTGAAATATCATCACCCTGAGAAGATGGTATGCTTGGGTTGGGTGGTACAAACAGTTCACATGCTTAGCTGCTAACCAAAAGGCTGGAGTCTGCCTTAGAAGATCAATGCTACTTAACTCTGTGGTGTTTCAGAAGTAGGCCTGGTGATCTACTTCGGGAAGGCAAGTCATCAGATATCGGCAGCACATGTCTTCTCTGAGACACGTGGGATGTCCTGAGTCAGGGTCAATGCCACTGTTTTTGTTCTTAGTTGACAGCTAGCATGAAGGTGGCACAAGACCGAGCTACATTTCACTTTTTCAAGAATAAGGTCACCATGAGTCAAAGCTGATGCAATAGCAATGAGTAACATCAGTCACTTGACAACCTGCCATCTACAGGGGCACCCAAGACTTTCATAAATAAAATATTAGGCAAAGTGGGGGCAGGGGGACAACTGTAACCTGAGTCAAAAAAATATGAATTCAACTGCTGGTCCACTTTTGTCAATCTTGCCCTCTCTCTGGGCTTCGACTTCATCAGCTGCACATCAAGAGGGACCTACTGAGATCTCTGTATGAACAAGTTTTTCATTCTGTGTAATGGACGCATGCATCCTCTCCTCATAGGGCAGGTCTAAGGATATAAATTCTGTAACAACTAAGAATGAGGAGGAGAGGAATGTTTCCAAGGAGAACAGCCTCACCACTCACTGGCACAAGAGGGGCAGCCAATGTTTCCAGAAATATAGTGTTAAGTGATCTCAAAGCTGAACTCCTGTTAATTATAAGGCCAATTTTCCAATCAATTATGGCTGAAATGCACAACTTTTATTGAGATTTAAGGGCTGGTGAGAGGACTGAGGGGCAAGATTGCCAGAGATAATTCCTGTTGCCATGTTCTGGACCCACAGCAAGTCCTAATAATAATACTAAAATGTTGGCAATATTGCTGAGTAAAAGTAAGAGTAATCCAATCTGGATGTAAGGAATGTATTCAAGCCCGTTTCCAAATCAGCAACAGGCATGCAGGGTTCAATCCTTGATGTATTTTTAACATCTTATAAAAGCTGTTGCATTCGGTATTTTCATTGTTCTTTTAAGAGGGACTACACACTCAAGAGCAATGGTAAAATTTCCCTGCAGTATGGAAACTGATTACAAAGAGTTTTCTGATGTTAGTCCAGATGGTGTGTTTTCATCTTATTTCCACTATTTATGATTCGTATTTAGGACTTAGGACTCACCCATCCTCAGTCTGTGTGGAACAACTGAGTAGCTTCCAGAGATTTTTTCAAAATTCCATAATACTTCCATTGACCACTAGTGACTACTGTGCACACACTATCAGTGCTGGCCTTATCACATTTAACTCTGATTCCTTGAAAGACACCATGAGCAGCTAGTACCCAAATTCATAGAGGAGGAAACTGAGATTCTGTATATGCAACTAATTTGTCCAAGGGTCCATAGCTGATAGATTTAAGATTGGGGCTCAGTTCTGTCTAATTCTGGAACTCAGGCTGATTCTAGAACTCTGTGTCAAGGACTACAGAGTGCCACTACACTTTTTGAATCATATCTCCAACGAAGGTCACACCCTTCACTCAGAATGCAAAATATAGTTATCAACTAATTGGCTGACAAAGAGAGCAGGGAAGGGAAGGCATATGGCATTTTGCTACAAGTTAAGTAACTTAAAACATACCAGATAAATATTTTTATAGTCATAAAGGCAATATCTTCTCATTGTTAAATTTTTTGAAGATCCACAAAGCCACATAGAAGAAAATAACACTACCAGTTCTTTCCCTGAATTATATAATGATCAGGTGCTCAAATTCAGGAGTTATACAATCTTGTATTCAATCCTATGTCAGTCCCTTACTAGCTGAATGGATCTGTATATGGAGGATGTACCTCTTACTTATTATAATTTTCCTGTTATTTCCTTTTTATGAACTTATTAACTACACTGCTCTTTAAGAAATATTAAAAGTAATAGCTGACACTTTCATAAAATTTATTCTGATCATGTACATTTCTAATGTTTTATATGTACAAAGCCATTTATTATTCACATAACCTTGTGATGTTGTCCCCATGGTCCCCATTTTACTGATGAGGAAATTTAGGCAAAGAATGAGAAAATAATGTCCTAAGTCATATCGCAAGAAAGTTTTAGAGCCAGGATTTGAACCCAGGAGTTGTGACTTCACAGCCTATATTCTCAACCATTACTGATACTATTTCTGGTATTATTTAATATTATTATTATTTCCTTCATAGTTTTCCTTCATAGCTTTTCTTTTTTCAAAATTAGAAACACACTGCACATGTTGTTTTGTTATCTGCTTGTTTTGTTTTTTTCATTTAATAATATGCCTTGAACATGTTTCCAAGTCATTAAATATTTTAAGGGAACACAATTTTTTTTATGTCAGCGTGGTATTCAATTGAATGTCTGAAATGTAATTAACTTAGCCAAATCTCTATTGTTAAGCATTTCAGATGTTTCTAATTTTTCACTGTCATAAACAATGCTGCGATGAACATCATTGAACATGTATTCTCTGGTTATTTCCTTTGGATAAATTCCTAGAAATAGAATTGCTCGGTCAAATGATTATGGCATGTTTTATGTGGATACTTGTGTGATTTTTGTTGTTGTTTGATTTTTGAGAAATTGGGGATCTCTCAGTAACCTCACCACACCAGGGGTACTCCTATGGCCAGGGAACTATTAAAAGTCACAAAACTAGAATTAGGACACAAACACTACAAACAAGGCCAACAGTTCAGCAGATGAGACTTCTTACTAATTCATGGTTGGAAAATGTAATAGCCACTTAACCCTAAAGGTTGGGTCAGCCCAACTCCAATCTGGAGACAGTCTGAATCGTGGCTGGACGGAGGGAATGGTGCTTAATTGGGAAACTACTATGTGCAAAGCGCTGAATTAAGTCTTCTAATGGCATTGTATTAGGTCATGGAAAATGTTCTTCATTGTCAGGAAACTGAGAAGTGTCACAAAGATGTCACAAAGATGTCACAAAGATGTAAGAGGCTCTTGGGTCTGCATAGACCTGCCTGTCTAAAGATTTGCTCTTTCTGTGTGCTCATGCACCACTTGAAAAGTTTGACAATTCTGTATTTAATCTTGTTTGAGGACATTCCACTCTGGCCCTAGGTCTGAGTTTCCACATCTAGCCTTCACTGTATGCCTCTGCAGCAACGCTGGGCTGTTAACGTTCCCCCGACACCTGACCTGACCCTGACCTGACCAAGGACTCGGATCACCCCGGATGAGCCGAAGTTGGTAACATGGATCTCTTCATATTGTCATTGTCAATCCTGAGAAATTTGGCATGTTTGGGTAATCAACTCACCCCATTGGCTTTGGACTTCCCAATTTCATTGCTAAGAATATCTCAATCCCAAACCCCTCCAAAGTCCCAGGCAAATCAAGACAACTGATCACTGTAAGTGTGTCAATAAATACTAAAGCCTGGTTCAGACGTTCACATGCATGCTTCTCTGTGAATCCGTTCAGTCACTGATTCACATTTTTCACTTTCTCTTTCATTTGGGCCTGGTCACTAAGCAGCTATTTTGTACGCTACCCCATAGACTCGCTACGATTCAAATAGAAATAAAACGTATTTCCTTTTCTCTCTCAGGTAAGTTACCAAGAGGAAACAGGAAAGAAAGAATCATTGTGAAAGAAAGACTGCAGTACCAATAGGAAACAAGCACTGAAGGAGCAGTTGAAGACACTAGCATTCGGGCAGGTGAGAGAAGGCTTCCCAGAGCAGGGGATAGTGGTGCACACAATGTCTGCTTCTATAAGACATGGCAATTGAAAGATGGGCGAGTTACTAAGAGGATCAAACTGTCTCGGCAGAGTGAACAGCAAAAATAGAGTTGGAGAGAAAGTTACAGCAAATTAGGAAAACTATAACAAGTTGAACCTTGCTGGAACATGGGGTATATAAAATATGGGAAAAGCAGGGCCTTAGGCAGAGATAGAAGGAACCAGATGGGAAAGATTTGGGGAGAAAATTCTCTCTAGCAAAAAAAAAAAAGATTGTGATTGCAAGGTAGTGGAGCAGAAATGGGAAGCAATTTTAGGGACAAACTAGGTGAAGGAAAAAAACAAACAAACTGAGGGTTGGTGTTTGGGGACTTGATTAATGAGGTAGTAGTCAAAAGCTTATTTATTTGTTCTTCTATTTGTTCATCAGATAGATATTCTTAAACACAGTGTATTCTAGTAAAATTACTCTAAGCACTAGAAATACACCAATGAGCAAGGAGCAGGCAATGATCCTGCTTTCCTTGAAATAACATTCCAATCTGGATTTGACAACAACAGACAAATGCTTTATTCAAAGAATGAATTGAAGACAGGAATATATATTTTTAAACATTAATATGAATATGAGCAGTTGGGTAGCAAGTCTTGACTGGATGATCAGAGTACACTTCCCTAAAGAGATGATATTGGAGTTGTATTATTTCAAGCAAGAGCAAGACAGGAGCAAGCTAAGTACATTGAAAGAACAGGGAGGGAAAAAATGATGACAAATGTAAGATATGTGAGATTAATGAGGTCAGTAGGGATCAGATGAACTAAGGCCTTATAGGTTGGAAGTAATTGGTAGTTTATTACTGAATGGGTTATGTCATTCAGTCTAGGATTTATGTACAATAAAGACTGGTATTTCTACACAGTCACACACACACACACACACACACACACACACCCCTTGAAACTGCCATCCATGTTCCAATTCTCCAGTTTTATGATTGTCAGAAAATCATTTGACAGTAAATGATCAATGAAAATGTCGAGTAACTACTGTGTTCAAGTTATGCTACTGATGCTGAGGACGAAGTCATGAAGAAAGTAGACATACCTGTCTCCGTGGAGCTCAGTCTCTGTGAATTTGTGGTATGTGACCCAAAATTATAGTGACAAGAAGCTTCATGCTGCAGTGATATTATGACGATCCACTGAGATTACCATTCAGTACCTGGGACCGAGAGCATACTTAATAAATATTGTGAAACTGGGGTCCCAGAGGCCAGGTCAACATCTGTACGTTGGTCTTCTAGTGCTGCCTTTGTTCAATTTAGTAAAGCCGTCAACTTAGTAAAAATGATTCCAAAATCGATTTGGTAAATAATGCAGCCTTGCTTTGGTCCTTCAACTACCCTTTTAGAATTCCAAGCAGTACAAAAATATTGCAAGCTCCATGAGTGATGGTTCCAATTTTTTAAAATTCCATTATAAGGTCAGAAAGACAATGAGTATCACCAAACGTCAGGTTATCGCCAGAAGCTGTGTATGTTGTATCCAAGAACTCTGAAGCAAGTCTTTCAGAAACAACTATGATGGAGCTAGACAGATGCCAAAGACTGTAGGGATCCTTATTGGTTAGGTTTTGTTGTTGTTAATCGCTATCCAATTGGCTTCACCTCATGTGAATTTACATATGACAGAATGAAGCATTTCCTAGTGAGTCCCGTACCACCTATATCAGAGATCCTCAAACTACGGCCCGCTGAGGACATTTATCCTGCTCGCCGGATATTTTTGCCCGTTTTGTTTTTTTACTTCAAAATAAGATAAGTGCGGTGGGGTTGGTGCACGCGGAGCTGTCGAAGTGTGAGAGCGGGACGGGAACCTGGTGGTACTCTGTCTTTCTGCAGCTTCTCCGGGGCGAGGTTTTCCAGAATCACTTTGAACCCGCTGTCCACGTGTGTGCCAAGTGCGGCTACGAGCTGTTCTCCAGCCGCTCCAAGTACGAGCACTCCTCGCCATGGCCAGCCTTCACGGAGACCATCCACGATGACAGACAGCTTGGCCAAGCGGCCCGAGCGCAACCAGCCTGATGCCTTTAAGGTGTCCTGCGGTAAATGCGGCCACGGGCTTGACCGTGAATTCCTCTACGATGGCCCCAAGCGGGGGCAGTCCGCTTCTGAATATTCAGCAGCTCCCTGAAGTTCATCCCTAAAGGCAGCAAATCTGCCTCCTGGGGGAAGTAAGCCCGCAGACCAACCCCAAGCAGCCACAGGCATTGGTCACCCGCCTTTAGAACTACAGCCTGCTGACCTTCAGGCAGGGAGGGCTGGATGGGGGG
>NW_022111310.1:19610352-19655483 GCF_000313985.2 Echinops telfairi
ACGTCCAGAGCTCCTGGTGGCGGGCTCACCCTCTCCCGCCTCACCGTCTCCAACTTTCTGAACTGATCGGCTGGAAACTAATAAAGCAAGGAGACCCAGCAGGCCGCCGTGTCCGTGACTGGGTCTGTCCCCACCCTTAAAAAAAAAAGTGCAGTGTGCATAGGAATTTGTTCATGGTTTTGGTTTTTTTAAACTATAGTCCAGCCCTCCAACAGTCTGAGGGACAGTGAACTGGCCCCCTCTTTAAAAAGTTTGAGGACCCCTGATTTATATGATCACTGCTATATTTGAATTCACTGCTACAGCCATTCTGCATTTTTCATGCCTTCCAACCTGAGGGCTCAATTGCCAGTACTTTATTAGAAAAGATGTTGTTTTCAGGCTGATTACTGTACATTTCTATGTGTTGTTTCTTTTCATCTGATGTTCTTGCTTTCAGACTCCAGCTCTTTCTTCCTGGCCTTGGCTAAGTCCGGAAACTCTACAACATCTACTTAGCATGTGCAACCTTGCTGGTATTTGAAATACTATTGACATCTTGTCTAGTGTCATAGTAATGCACAAGCCACTCAAGTACAACAAGCTGGCTGACAGATGGGTGCTGGATGCCCGTGCAGTCTCTACTTACACTCACAGGAGCCAGCATTTTGCAGCTCAGGGAACCATCTCCTGGGAAGCTCACTTATCATCAGGTTAATGTAGGAATAGGGGCAACTGATGTGCAAAGGAACCTATCTCTGAAATATTTTCTTATACTTATTCCCCACTGTTTAAGAATTCTTAGAAAAGTGAATGATTGCTGATAGATTTTAGACTTGTTCCCAATGTGTGAAAACTATAAAGACATTTGGAAGTTCCCCAAACACATACAGGTCCAGATTTGGAAATCTAGGAACATCAAGCAACCCCTTGTCAATCTCTACTGTGTGATAGGATTAATTACATCCTAGGAAGTGGCCCAAAAAGCTGATATTAACTAGAAATCTGTTCTCAAATCTTTTATCCTATAAGCATACATACCTACTGCCTTCAAGCTAACTCCTAAGCCCTACGTGTTGTCCAAAAGGCCCTTGGGAACCTGGTCTCTGTACTTTGTCACGTTAATCCCTGTGACTCAATAAAGGATTTCTTCTTCCCCAGACACACATTCTTCTTCAAAGCCACTGTCATCAAGGATCTCTTTGAATTTGTCCCAAGAGATTTCTCAGAAACAATTTGATGCAGGGGGAAAGGAAAAAAAAAAAAAGACCATGAACATTAAACCCAGCCTGTGCCACTCACTTGCTGCTTGCTCTTCAACAAGTCAAATTCCTTCTACGAACCTCAGTTTCCCTAGCTATTAAAGGGGTGGGCAGCATTATGCATCTCTATATCTCCTTGCATCACAGATAGTCTAGGATTCTGAAGCTAAGTAAGCATTAACATTGCATAGCAAGAAATGCTGCAGCATGCCTTCTCAAAACCAAAGACTCACTGTCATTGAGTCGATTCTGATTTATAGCAGATTAAAACTGCCCCTGTGGATTTCTAAGACTCTAAATCTTTATAGGCATAGAAAGCTTCACCTTTCTCCCTTGGAGCAGCTGGTAGTTTCAAACTGCTGACCTTGCAGTTAACAACCCAACATATACCCACTATACTACCAAGGCAGAGCCTCTATCTTCTCAGTGAAGAAGGGGAAAATTCCTTCTGTCTACGCAGGCCTGTTTCTCCAGAGTCGTGTAGATGAGTTCAGCCAAACCGGCCCTGTACCTTGTACATTCTGGATATTTGATTTGATGTCCTGGGCCCCTAATGGTAGTTATTGAGGGCTTACACCAAGGAGCATCCTTACACCAAGCTTAAGCACTGGGAATTATTATTTCTGTGATGCCTATCAATAAATAGAAACCCAGGCTGAGTGACTTACCTGAGACTGCATAGAATCAAAATATAAACTAAGGGTTCTGTTAAGAGAAAACAAAACTTCCCCTAAAGAGCCCATTTCCTTTCTCAAGTTCTTATGCCAGGGTCTCCATGCAGATGCAGTTGCATAAGCAGACTGGAAGAGAAAAGTCTGAGACTGAGCCCCATGCCAGCACACGTTTATACTGACTGGCTCCTCCCTCCACAGGGAGAAGAGACCAGCTCTGTATGTGATATAGGGAAACCACAACAAGGAAATCCTTGGAACTATAAAATCAAATTAAATCAGGGGTTCTGGCAGGGGATTTAAACATCTTAGCCGCTCTAATTTCTCTAGAGATGCTGGGAGCTTGAGCCAACTCCCGTCATGCACTCCCTCCCCAGTCATAGCATGTTTTTGCCCCAGGTTTTCAATCTGGTTTAAGTTGGCCATTTGGAAAGGAGAGGGCTTTAGGGGCTCAAAGAAAAGAGAGCCTGCTAGGCTTGGGGAACACTGTCATCTTCGAGTCTGTTTTAGAAAATCGCACTGGTGAAGCTGGGATACTGGTGGGCCCTAAGGATGAGTGAGAAGACTTGCATTTATTGTGTATGGCTATACTCTGAGTGCTTTGCACCCACTAATTCCAAGAACAAAGTCATCAGGCAGGGTTTGTCCTCATTGCCAATGCAAAGAAGTGGGCATAGAGGCTCAGAGAGAAGTCCCTTTGCAACTAGCAAACAGAGAGCTGGATAGCTGAGGATCCAATCCAGTATTATCTTCCCCAGGGAGACATTAGCCTGGATTTCCCTGGGCTTTGGGGTGGTCAAAGCAGAAAGGTTCTCTGACATGCTTTCCAAATGACATTGGCATGGACCTGCTCACATAAATAAAAACTCCTGCCACAAATCACTTTTCCATTTTTCTGAAAGAATTATGAGGTTTAGTAGTATGCCTTTTATGTATTTTGTCATTGATAAGATGTAACAAAGCTGAGAGTCCCTGTGCTTATAATTCAACCTGTGATATTTTGTGTCTGGTTGCTTTCACTTAGCATTATGTTTTCAAAGTCCATCCATATTGTAGCCTGTAGCAGTACTTCATGCCTTTGGATGGCTATATGATATTTCATTGCATGGATACATCACATGTTACTTATCTTAAATGATACCCATTTAAGTTGTTTCTACTCTTTGACTATGATGAATAACGCTGTTATGGACATTCAGGTGCATGTGGACAAGTGTTTATCTCTAGGAGATATTACTTAGTCTTATAAAAAACCTCTAGGTTTAATCTCTTGAGGAACTTCCTGGCTGTTTCCTCCAATGGATGCCCCATTTTATCTTCCTACCAGAAATGTATGAGTGTTCAAGTTATTCCAGATCCTGGCCAATACTTAGTTCTGTCTTTTAAATGGTATTTGAGTAATCCTACTGGGGGCGTCAGGAGGGACTAGTCCGTGGAGTGGAACGTCATGCTTGGTTAAGTAAAGGGGCAGCGAAGCAGAGAAAGACCCCCAATGAAAGGGAATGGCACAGCGGCTTCAACAGTGGGCTCCGGCAGAGGAACAATGGTAAGAAGGGTGCAGCACCGGGCAGCACTTTGCTGTGCTTAGGGTCACTCTGGGTGGCAACTGACGCAATGACACCTACGGGTAATGATGTTTAGCATCCATGTGCTCATTGACTATTTGTATATCTTCGTTGCTCATTTTTTTAAAAATTTGATTGCCCTTTAACTATGGAGTTATAAGGGGTTTTTTTTAATACAAGTACATTATAGATGTGTTTTTCCTATTCGATATATCATCATTTGCAAATATTTTCTCACATTCTGTAAGTTGTCTTTCCACTTTCTTAAATATGGTCTTTGCTTCTAGTAAATTGGCATTCTATGATGCTCACCTTCCCGACACAACCGCTGAAGACAAAGCGGGTGAATAAGCAAATGGGGTGAAGAAAGCTGATGGTGCCTGGCTATCAAAAGATATAGCGTCTGGGGTCTTAAAAGCTTGAAGGTAAACAAGTGGCCATCTAGCTCAGAAGCAACAAAGCCCACATGGAACAACATATAAACCTGTGTGATCACGGGGTGTCGAAGGGATCAGGTATAAGGCATCATCAGAACAAAAAATCTTCCCATAGTGAATGATAGGGGGAGTGCGGAGTGGAGATCCAAAGCCCATTAGTAGGCCACTGGAGATCCCCTTGCAGAGGGGTCTCGGGGAGGAGAGGAGCCAGTCAGGGTGCGATGTAACAACGATGAGAAATACAACTTTCCTCTAGTTCCTAAATGTTTCCTCCCCGCTCCCACTACCATGACTCGAATTCGACCTTGCAAGTCTGGCTAGACCAGAGGAGGTACACTGGTACAGATAGGAACTGAAAATACAGGGAAGCCAGGGCGGATGAGCCCTACAGGACCAGTGGTGTGAGTGGCAAAACAGGGAGGGTAAAGGGAGAATGGGTAGGAAAGAGGGAACCGATTACATGGAACTGTGTGTGACCTCCTCCCTGGGGGACAGACAACCAAAAAGTGGGTGAAGGGAGACGTCAGACAGGGCAAGATATGACAAAATACCAATTTATAAACTATCAAGGGCTCATGAGGGATGGGGGAGCGGGGAGGGAGGGGGAAAATGAGGACCTAATGTCGGGGATTTAAGTGGAGAGAAAATGTTTTGAGAATGATGTACAAATGTGTTTTACACAATTGATGTGTGTATGGATTGCGATAACAGTTGTATGAGCCCCTAATAAAATGCTTAAAAAAAGAAGAATAGTGATACTATGAGGGCAGGGGGACATGGGAAGAAGAAGGGGGAGAAATGGGGAACTGACTACAAATGGTTGATGTATTAACACCACCCACCACCACCCTAGCCAGGGGGACAAACAACAGAAACATGGGCGAAGGGAGACAGTGGATGGTATAAAATATGAAAATAATAATTTATAATTTATCAAGGGTCCATGAGGGTGGAGGGTAGCAAAAGGAGGGAAAAACGAGGAGTTAATACCAAGGGCTCAAGCAGAATGAAATTGAGGATGGCAACCTATGTACAAATGTGTCTGATACAATTGATGTATGGATTGTTATAAGAGCTGTAAGAGCCTCCAATAAAATGATTGATTAATTTTAAAAAATAAAATACAATAAATAAATGTGGTCTTTGAAATGGCAAAGTCTTAAATGTTGGTGAAATCAAATTTATGGGTTTTTTTTGGGGGGGGGTGTCACTTCTTGTGCTCTTGGAGTCATAACTACTAAGTTTGACTAACCTAAAGTTTTTTTGGTTTTTTTTAACCTAAAGTTTTAAAGATTTTGTTTTTCTTCCTCAAATCTTGTAGTTTTAGAACTGACCTTCAGGTTTATGACCTATTTTTGTATGAGATGAGAAAAGGGGCCAACTTCAGTGTCTTTTTCATATGCAGTTTTAGGTTTACAATGACCCCACCACCATTTATAAAAGGGTCTATTCTTTTCTCTGTGACCTTTCTTGGTACTCTTCTAAAAAAATCAATTGGGTATTCCAGGATGCACACCTTCCTGAAACGATTGCTGAAGAAAAATGTGAACATAAGCGAAGGTGGTGAAAAAAGCTGATGGTGCCCAGCTACCATAAGATATAGTGTCCGGGGTCTTAAAGGCTTGAAGACAAACAAGTGGCCATCTAGAAGCATCAAAGCCCATTTGGAAGAAGCACACCATCCTGTCTGACTACGAGGTGTAGAAAGGATCAGTTATCAGACATCAAAGAGCTTAAAATCATATCAGTGGGTGCCCGCTTTACTGACACAATCACTGAAGACAAACGTTTGCATAAGCAAATGTGGTGAAGAGAGCTAACGGTGTCCAGCTATCAAAAGATATAGCATCTGAGGTCTTAAAGGCTTGAAGATAAACAAGCGGCCATCCAGCTGAGAAACATCAAAGCCCACATGAAAGAAACACACCAGCCTGTCTGACCACGAGGTACAGAAGGGACCAGTTATCAGACATCAAAGAACTAAAAATCAGATCAGTGTGTGCCCACCTTCCTGATACGATCAATGAAGACAAAGGTGTACATAAGCAAAGATGGTGAAGAAAGCTGATGGTGCCTGGCTATCAAAAGATATAGCATTTGGGGTCTTAAAGGCTGGAAGATAAACAAGCGGCCAACTAGCTCAGAAGCAACAAAACCCACATGGAAGAAGCACACCAGTATGTGTGACCACGAGCTGTCGAAGGAATCGAGTGTCAGGCATCAAGGAACAAGAAACCAGGTCATTGTAAAGGTGGGTGAATGCAGAGTGGAGACTCAGAGTCCATCAGTTGGCAACTGAACACCCCCCTGCTGAGGGGTTTTGGGGAGGAGATGAGCTAATCAGGGTGCAGGGTAGCAATGATGAAACATATAACTTTCCTCTAGTTCTTAAATGCTTCCTCCCCCCCAATATCATGATCCCAATTCTGCCTTGCAAATCTGGCTAGACCAGAGGATGTACATTGGTACAGATAGCAACTTCAAACACAGGGAATCCAGGACAGATGACTCCATCAGGACCAGTGTTGAGAGGGGCAAGGCCTGGAGGGTGAAGGGAATGTGGGGTAGAAGGGGGGAACCAATTACAAGAATCTAAGTACAGCCTCCTCCCTGGGGGATGGACAGCAGAGAAGAGGGCGGAGGGAGACGTCAAACAGTGTAACTTATGACAAAACTATAATAATTTATTAATTATGAAGGGTTCATGAGGGAAGGGGGAGGGGGGAGGGGGGAAAATGAGCAAATGATATTAAGGGCTAAAGTAGAGGGCAAATGTTTTGAGATTGATGAGGGCAACAAATATATATATGTGCTTGACTCAATGAATGTATGTATGGACTGTGATAAGAATTGTATAAGCCCTCAATAAAATAATTTTTAAAAATCAATTGATTGTAAATTTAAGGAATTTTTCATTATTTCATTTTAAGTGATTTCTATTAGTGTCATAAAAGTGTATCTATACTCTTTTTAATCCATTTAAAAGTACTGATTTTTTTCAAAAACATAAACATCCAAAAAAATCCCAACACATCTATACACACACACACTCACACGCGGGAACTTAGTGGCACCATCAGACAAGGTCTGAAATGTCAGCCTATAGACATTCAGTGGTTGAAACCCTCCAACTGCTTCTCAGGAGAAAGACAATTGAATTGGAATCTGCTCAATGGCAGTGGGTTGGCTGGTATATACATTACATGAAGTATTACATGGTAAATACATACACACATTACAAAAAAGCATTGCTACAAGTGTTCCACTTCATACCTACACAAGCTTCTTCCAAAAAGTGCCCTGAAACAAGTCTCTTTGATCAGCAGATGGCTACAGAAATGTTCTCTTAGTAATACTTGTTTTGGTGTTAGTAGTGTGCCATCAAAAAAAAAAAAAAAGAGGATACAATCAGACCAGTGGCTTCCAAGAGGATCTGTGGTGGTAGCTAACTTTCAGGCCGAGAGGTCAGCTCAGAGTTATGCTGACTGTTTTTTGAGACTCCAAAGAGATAAAATTGATCATATCAAAGTACACAGGGGAGTCATGAGGGGCTTATTAGGAAGAAGGTTAGAGGAAATTGCAAGCTGTATTGGTGAGAAAAAGGCCAGGAAAGAGCTTAAAAGGAATTGTTTTCATTATGGAATGTACTGTTTTATTGAGACAAAGGTGTATAGATTTAGAGCACATGTTGGAGAAACATCAGCTTCACGTTTTGACATTTAAAAAAATTAAGGTTTCCTGTAATTTTGTAGCTGTACTCTCCAGAAACTCTTATTCTAGCTATTGCCTGAATAGATCCAGACATCCTGCGTTTCATAGACCGAAAAACATAGAAAAATACTGGAATTTATTTTGATGCTTTCTGTTAGTTTACTGTTTTTGACCTTCAAAGTGGAATTTTCATGTGGTACAACCAAATAAAGTCACATTAATTGAAAACCTTCTATATTCCAGGCACTGTGCCTGGTAGTTCACAAATAACCCTATGAAATCTGTGTTCACTCCAGTTTATATCCTTGACTGGTGCAAATTCATTGTGGTGTAAACTCATTATATCCTTGGGTGGTACAATCTCTTTCTCTGGATATAAACGTATATATGTATGCAAGTATATGTATACACAGAAGAGAGAGAAATTTATAACAAGATAATGGTTCACACCGTTGTAGAAGTTGTCTACTCCATGTCAAATTCCATGGATTAGATGTTAGCCTGGAGGCTTCCCTGTCTCATATAACTGAGCAGGCTGATGAGCCCAACGTTGGTAGGGAGACTACAGGATTGTGCTTCAGAGATGAGTGAATGCAAGGTCAGCATGTCAGGTAGCCTGTCAATGGGGACTACTGGGATCTGTAGGCAACATCTGCAGGCCATTGTCTCAATTCCAAAGAACTGGAGGTCACTGAGGCAGACGTAGGGTTTAGACCCAGGATAAAGGAAAGAAGCTGTTACAGAGCCTCCACTTAGGTTGGAAAAAGGAACTCCCTCAAGAACACTTCCCTTCAAAGAATTTGCTGTTCATAGCAGATCTCATTACGGAGGTCATTATGTTGTGCTAGATGTCATCATGAAGCAGCACTAGGGTGTAACTATCAAACAACTGAGAATCCTGGTGCAGCCAAGTTGACACAAAAATGTGTTTATCATAAAAATCCTGTGTATCATAGTTCTACTTTGACATACATGGGTTGCTTTAAATTCAAATTGACTCGGTGGAAACTGGCTAATGGAAGTTCTTATGTCTGTGCTTCAGTGACTCCATACAACTTCTCCAGACACAACTAGTAAATGCTGAATCAGGATCCAGAGTAGGCATACCATCTACATGTTCATACATTTAGAATTGTTATGTAAAAGTATATTATTTACCTTCGTATTTGGATGCCTAAGTTTACTAAGAACTGGTTGGTGTATCTTGTATTGGTTGCTTACTTTTTCCTCTGTAAAGTGGGAGTGCAAATTCTGAGGCTTCAGATGATAAGGATCAAAAGAGCCAGTATATGTACTGCATATGTCACAGTGCATATAGAAGGCAGAGAACAACTTGAAACTACTATTACTTTACAGTGCATCTGGGAGTTCAGTACTACTTAAATAAGAATGAAATCACTTATTTTCAAGATGATCTGGAGGATCGAACAAGGCATTGATCATTATGATGGTTTTAAAGGTTGTTGTTGTTTTATTAGGTGCCACTGCGTCAACTCTGACCCATGGTAGTCTTGTGGACAATGTAAGACACACACACTGCTCAGTCCTACAACATCCTTACAGTCATTGTTATGCTCGATTCATTGTTATAATCATTGTATCCATCCCTTTCCTGGGCTGTCTTCCTCTTTATCACTAACTCTCCATTTTACCAAGCACGATGTCCTTTTTTTTTTTTTTTCTTTTTTAACATTTTATTAGGGGCTCATACAACTGTCATCCCAATCCATACACACATCAATTGTGTAAAGCGCATTTGTACATCGTTTCTCAAAACATTTTCTCTCCACTTAAACCCCGACATTAGGTCCTCATTTTTCCCCTCCCTCCCCGCTCCCCCCTCCCGCATGAGCCCTTGATAGTTTATAAATGGGTATTTTGTCATATCTTGCCCTGTCCGACGCCTCCCTTCATCCACTTTTCGGTTGTCTGTCACCCAGGGAGGAGGTCACACACAGTTCCATGTAATCGGTTCCCTCTTTCCTACCCATTCTCCCTTTACCCTCCCTGTTTTGCCACTCACACCACTGGTCCTATAGGGCTCATCCGTCCTGGATTCCCTTTATTTTCAGTTCCTATCTGTACCAGTGTACATCCTCTGGTCTAGCCAGACTTGCAAGATAGAATTCGAGTCATGGTAGTGGGAGTGGGGAGGAAACCTTTAGGAACTAGAGGAAGATTGTATTTCTCATCATTGTTACATCGCACCCTGACTGGCTCCTCTCCTCCCCGAGACCCCTCTGCAAGGGGATCTCCAGTGGCCTACTAATGGGCTTTGGATCTCCACTCCGCACTCCCCCCATCATTCACTATGGTAAGATTTTTTGTTCTGATGATGCCTTACACCTGATCCCTTCGACACCTCATGGTTGCATAGGCTGGTGTGCTTCTTCCATGTGGGCTCCACAGGAAAAGAGGGACCAAACTTCAACCCAGTGCTCCAAGGTGTGAAGACAACATGCCGGTGCGGAGTAGGGAATCAGTGGAGAGGTCTAGGGGGCTGGTCCCAGCCCAAAATACTAAATGGAGGACGTCCTTTTCTAAGAGCATCTCCCAATAACATGTTTGAAGTACATAGCAAGTATACTTTTATCCTACTCATTCAATCAGCACGCTGAGCAAATAGTCCAAGAGGCTGGTTGATCTGAAGAAGAACAAGGCATCTGGATTGAAGGAAGAGGTTTTAAAGATTAGATTATTTGTTTCAGGAGGTTAAGTAGTAGCTCCAAAGAGATACTTAGAGATGAGAAAGCTGGAATTCAGACTTCTGTGTTTCGATTTGAGGATTAATATGGTGCTCAATGGACTTGTTGGGAAATACATTATTTTTGCTGTATGAGGAGAAAATCTCAGGGAATTGAATCCATGCTCAGTAAGCAATTCACAAGCAAATAAATGAACCAGTAAAGGCACCTCAGCCCTACTCCTTTACATCTGAGATGTCCCTGTGACCAGATTTGACAAGTCAAATGTGTCAGAATTGATGCTGTGCAGCTTCAAGGCTAAATTTTTAGAAATCCTTAGCTTTCATTTTCCCACTTTTAAACGCTTCGTGTTGTACTATGAGTAAACCTGAGAGTCCTCATAAGTCAGACACATGGACAATGGTGATGGCCTTTGCAGATAGCCCCTGTGGCAGTCTGGGCACTTTAGAGAAACAAATCCACAGACACTCATACTGATAAGAGAGAGTTTTATATAAAGGGTAAGTGCACATCAAGAAAACATCCCAACCTAGTGCTGCCCAAACCCACAAGCCCAAAATTAACCCATGAACCCATATATCCAACACCAATCCACAAAGTCCTCCTCCATCTCACATAACACACACTATGACGCCATCTGCAGGAGGGAAGCCGAATCAGTGAACCTGTAAGTAGCTCAGCACTGGCAGGGTCTCCACACAGCTACTCCAGCACCCAAGGTTGCATCTGGGTAGGCCCATGCAGCTTCTCCTCAGGGATGTCTTGCAGGAAGTGAGCCTTGCCAGCTGAAGCAAGGAACTGGCTAAGGCAACTGCACCCTGGTCTGACCATCACAAAGCAAGAGACCTGAGAACTAGAAAGGCAAGGCTCACCGAGCCATTTATCCTTCCACCTTTCAATTAACCCCACATGTGTTTATCAGCCAGGTTGGCACAATGAACTTTAACTATCTCAGCCCCAAATCAGCTTCCAGCTCCCAACCATGAGAGTGAGGTCATTTTGGATTCATTATTACTGCTTAATGGATGCCAAGCGGTTAGACAAAAGTATGTGCACAGGTACAGATAAGATATAAGAAGAGCTCAGGACACATGGAATCCAGGAACAGGAATGGGAGTAGTGATACCAGGAGGGCAGGGGAAAGGTGGAGAGAGGATGGGAGGAAAGGGGAGCCGATCACGATGATTGACACATAAAGGCACCACCCCCCGGAGGGTAGGCAACAGAAACCCTGGGGGAAGGGAGACAGCAGTCAATGTAAGATATGAAAACCATATTAATTTATAATTTATCAAGGGGCCATGAGGGTGGGGGAAAGGGAGGGTGGGAAAGAGGAGCTGACACCAAGGGTTCAAGCTGATACCAAGAGCTCAAGTTGAAAAAAAATGTTTTGAGAATGATGATGGCAACAAATGTGCTTGACACCATGAATGTATGTATGGATTATGATTGGAGTTGTATGAGCCCCCAATAAAATGATTAAAACATTTTAAAAAGAAAATAGATGTATAGAAAATAATGATGGCAACATATGATACAATTGATATATGGATTGTTATAAGAGCTGCAAGAGCCCTTAATAAAATGTTAAAAAAAAAAAAAAACGAAAAGAAAAATCACTCAGCCCAGCTCAACCCAAAATACTGACCTACTGAATGGTGATCAAATTAAATGTTTATTGTGTTTACTGGAAAAGTGTTATATACCAAACCAAAGTAGTTGCTATGGGGCCAATTACACCCGAAAATGGCCTCATGTGTATCAGAGTAGAATCATGCTTCTTCGGGTTTTCAATGACTGCTTAAAGAAGTTAATCTGGGGTGTGTGCCATGGGAGGGAGGGTGAATAAAAAATTTTTTAGAAAAAGAAGTTAATCTCCAGGCCTTCCTTCTGAAACATATCTGCATGCATTTGACCTGCCAATCTTTCAAAAAGCAACCAAATCTGTTAATAATTTGAGCCACCAGGGATCCATGCATAGAAATAGATATACTGAACGTTTCAAGTATGGGAACAATAGTAGACTATTATTAACTTATAAATAGATATGACTGATGAAATGTACACATCTTCTAATTTATTTCATTATAAATAAGGTTCATCTTTCAGTATTCCCCCAGGAACCTCAGAAAAAGACCACCATATTAATTAAATATGCACTCTTGCATTCATTTACCTATCCATAGAACACATTTTTACTGAATATTCATTAAGCTTCAAGGACTGTATAAGTCACTGAAGAAAAGAACAAAAAATATTTAGCTGCTGCTCTTGTATGCCTACATATTTGACTAAAGAGAGCGCATCCATTGGGCTGAAAAATGACAAGCTGCAAAGGACCAAGTGGCATGAGTGTTTACAACATATACTTCTAATCATTTCCACAGGTCAAGAACTGCTGTCCTGTCAGGGGCTGCCTGCTTGGAGTACTGAGAAATAGTTTCTTCTATTCCAGTTACTGCTGCTACATAACAGCAATCTCTTTTTCCACCTACCACACACCCACATCCACACAGAGGGGGGAAATTCCAGTAGTATGAGCAAGGTAATTTATATTCTTAGATTCTGTGGAACAAGACATAGAGAGGATGATCAACACTTTACCATATCTGGCACATGATCTGAGCAGAGTTGAAACTCAAGAATGAGTCAGTAGTTGTGACCTTCAACCAGGGCCTTAAATGACTGCCAAGCAGAACCATTACATATGCCTTCTCCAAGTGGTCTCTCCATACGAGCTCCTTTGGGTTTCTTCATCGCATGGGAGCTGAATGCCAACAGTGAGAATCTCAAGAGAATTTGGTCAAATGGCTTGCCTTCTATGACCTCCCCTCGGAAATTACATAGGTCACCTGTACCATTGGGATAGGCAATCCAAATATAAGAGAAGAAAACATACACTCTCCTCTCACTTAGAGGAGGGGGAAAGGCACATGAAAAGAGTTTGTGGAATGGAGGAAGTTGCTACAGCCATGTTTAGAAAATATAATCTATGTAAGTATGTATAAAAGCTTTGATGTTTTTAGATATTCAAAAGTATTTATAGATCAATTTAATTCCCTCTCATTCTGAATTCACTTATAGGTTTGAGAAATTCTGTATCTCTTCATGACAGAATGCCTTAGAAACATATTCTTTTTCTTTTTTAAACATTTTATTAGGGGCTCATACAACTGTTATTGCAATCCATACACACATCAATTGTGTAAAGCGCATTTATACATCATTCTCAAAACATTTTATCTCCACTTAAACCCCCGACATTAGGTCCTCATTTTTCCCTCCTCCCCGCTCCCCCTTCCCTCATGAACCCTTGATAGTTTATAAATTGGTATTTTGTCATATCTTGCCCTGTCCGACATCTCCCTTCACCCACTTTTCAGTTGTCTGTCCCCCAGGGAGGAGGTCACATATAGTTCCTTGTAATTGGTTCCCTCTTTCCTACCCATTCTCCCTTTACCCTCCCTGAGAAATAGATTCTAAGTCCAGACATTATACTACTTGCTTAAGAGAAGGAACAAGGTAGTATGCTCCATGTTCATGGTAAGATGATAGAAATTCTTCCTATTGATCATTGCTCCTGAATGAAATCACCACTCAAAGAAGAGAAGATCAATGAGGACATACGAGGGGGTACCCCCACACACCCCAACAATGATGTAATATGAGGTGGATAGTGTATTATGAGGTGATGTAATATGAGGTGGATAGTTCATTCCACTAGGTCAGACTGTTAATCAAGTTTTCTATTTAAAGGTTCTGCAAAGATTGCATAACAGTGTGTGACAAAAAAGGCCTGATGTGTTACACATGGGGGACTAGGTTTGCCACCACAACAATGCACCTGCTCACACGGGCATCTCAGCATACCAGTTTGGGGCAAAAAACAGCATTCCTATCTTTCTCCATGTGCCTGACTCATGTGACTTCACTCTATGGGACTTCTTTTTGTTTACATGAATGAACAAAGAGGGACATGAAAGGACACTGATTTGACAATGGAGAAGAGTTGAAGAAAAAAATGAGGGAGGTGCTGTCAGCCATCCAAACAGATGAGTTTGAAAAATGTTTCCAAGAATGGAATCACAGATTTGACAAATGTTTTAAGTGTAATGGAGAGTACTTTGAAGGTGATATGATTCTTTTGGTTAAAAAATAGTTAGATACATAGCTTTGGGAAAAATTCTGTTTTGTTTTGTTTTTTTTGTTTCCCCTCATATACATATTTTTAAAAATCCAAAACTTACTAGCTTAGAAAGCCAAAATGAGTTGCCATATATGTTGCAATTCTCAATGCATTTATCAAATTATGTTCAGATAAACCTTTTAAATTTGAATTAGTGAACTTTTTCCATGTCCCTGCATAACCTTGAGAATACCCCTGCTATGAGAACTATCCAGTACTATGAAGGTTGTCTACTGATTCACCTCCTTAGTAGACCAGATCTCTGAAGTGAAAGCCTGTGTTTTATATATTAATGTATCCTTAACAGCTAATTATCTCCTTGCTTGTAACGTATCATAGTTGTAAGCTGCCGTCAAGTAAGTCCTGTAGAATAGTAGTTTTCAATAAATATTTTCTGAATAAGGGCATGTCACTTTTAATACTAACCAATTAAAATCCTAATGATATATCCTATCTCTTGCTAACACTTTTCATTGAATTCTATTATCACTACCTATAGCTACTATATGTCCAGTGAGAATTTTCCGATTAGAACTATCCAAATCATATCAGAATCCTAAGAAATGACTGAGTGTAGGAGTGCAACAAGTAATGCACAAGATAAGCAGGGAGCATCGTATAATACAAGAAAGTAAGATATTACGATAGCTAGAAAGAAAGAGAACAGCTCTAGAGTGAAAGAATATTTCCAAGAGACATTGGAGACAAGTGAAAGAATTGCTAAAGGCCAAATATAGAACAAACTACAAACCAAAAAGAAAGAAGTTTTAGATTAGAATCCAAAATATTATATATATATATCTACAGTTTCATAGTGGCATAAATAAATATTTGAAATAAAAACTAGGAGGTTAAGATAAATCTCCCATGCAGAAAATTTTCAAATAAATTTATATGTACTTTGTTATCAAAGAGTGTCATATAACTCCATAAATTTTTAAGAATCCTGAAAATAGCTCAGAAAAAATTGAAAAGTTATTTTCAAGGATTACAAGGATCTACATATGACCTCCTCCCTGGGGGGTGGACAACAGAAAAGTGGGGGAAGGGAGACATTGGACAGTGTAAGATGTGACAAAATAATAATAATAATTTACAAATTATCGAGGGTTCATGAGAGAGGGGGAAGCAGGGAGGGAGGGGAAAAATGAGGAGCTGATACCATGGGCTCAGGTGGAAAGCAAGTGTTTTGAGAACGATGATGGCAACAAATGTATAAATGTGCTTGACACAATGGTTGTACGTATGGATTGTGATACGAGTTGTAGGAACACACAATAAAATGATTTTTTTTAAAAACCTGGAATAAAACAATTGTCAATCAAAAAATACATAACTAACAGAATTGTCCCTCAAATATGGTGATGATGTTAGAACATTGAAAAATTAACAGAAATTAAGTACATTTGTCAAAGCTAGACAAACCTTAAAATAAACTTACTAACAGGATTCCTTGGGAGAGAGAAATATCTAATGATTGAGACACATGGCAATAACAGGCAGGAATCATTACATAGAGAGTTATCAAAAATAAAATAAATCTGTAATACTGAAAATAGGGATCTACATACGTCAATTTGTAAATGATGAGATCTACAAAACAAAAATGATAGTATAAAATCATTACTTCCAAATGCAAAGTAAGTAAGATTATATCAAGATAGAATTGATTTCTTTAAATATGAGAAGATAATCATATAAAATATTAATAATATATTACTGGGCAATTTCTAAGAAAAAACTAATAAACATTCACAGCAAAGTAAAAAAGAAAAAGCTATAAAGGCTCAGTAGGCATTAAAGCAACTCCAAAAGAGGAATTGACAAGGAATTCTATAGAAAATGAACACATCACAGAAAACTTTGAGAAAAAGAAACTATTGTACTCTACATATGGAAAAAATGACAACAGTAAATTTTTACTTATAAATAATATCACAAATTTAAATATATTAAATGTGCCAGTGAAAAGTTAGAAAGTAGCAGAATAGGTAAGGGAACAATACTCATTTATATGCTGTCTACAAGAGACATTCCTTAGACACAAAGACAAAAATAAGCTAGAAATCAAGAAGCGATAAAACATGCAATGCAAATAGCAACCGAAAAACGAGCAGGAAAAATGAAGTGGTAATATTATTTCTATAAAAAAATAAGTAGAGTTTAAGGCAAAAATGAAACAAGGAATGTCATTCTACAATACTTAAAGACCAAAGTCAATCAGGGGACATACCATAATAAATGACTACACTGAATGAAAATGTTTCAAAATACCTAATGCAAACTCTAACAGAATTGAAAAAAGTAGACAACTTCACTATAGTAGGACAGTTCAATACAAAATTTTTATGAAAAAAAAAATTATAAAGAAATTCAGCAAAGCTACAGAAGACTTAAACAACACAATCAACTAACTAGACCTTAAAGATATACGCAAAACAACACACACAGCATACTATGCATTTTTCCTATGTACATGAAACATTCGCCATAATATATCATATGCTCTCCAGAAGATATATCTTAAAATATGAAAATATTTCACCCAATAAATTCTAAAATCAACAACTACCAGATTAAAGGGGAAGGGGGGTGGGGATCAGATACATGCAAACTCAACCAAACCCTGCTAAAAGTGACTGACTAATTAAATAAATAAATATATTGAATCAAATACAAATAAAAATACAACATACAAAAATCTTTGAGACACAATAGAAGTAATGCTCAGGGGAAACTTTATAGAAAAAATGCACACATCAGCAAACAAGAAGGAACTAAAATCAACACCTTAACCAAACTAGAAATGAGAAAAAGAATTGAACAAAATAAAATTTAAGCTCAGAGTCACTTTAAGACAAAAACAATACAGATTCAAGGAAAATTAACTAAAAAAAAGCAAACCCATCCCCTAAAAATAGAGTTAATAAGATGAGAAACTGGGCCTTTGAAAGAATTAATCTAAAAGGACTAACTACCAGCAAATTTAACAAAGGAAAAGAAGATGTTAATATCATGCATAATAAATGAAATAAAGTTATGTCTTTTCTCCTGCAGTTGGCATCATTGCGTCTGTTTTGTGAGATGGAGGAGGCCTTTGTGGATTGGTGTCAGACATATGGGTCAATGTTGGACAACTCCCAAGATACCATAATGCATGTCGGGCATATGGGTCAATGTTGGACTTGTGGGCAGCACTGGGTTGGAATGTTTTCTTGATATGTACTTAACCTTGATATAAAACTCTGTCTTACACATGAGTTTCTGTGGATTTGTTTCTCTAAAGTACCCAGACTATCACAGTATATGTACATATATTTAAATGTTAGATATTAAGGTAGCAGGTGGGCATTGGGTCTCCACTCAAGTACTCCCTCAACACAAGAATGCTTTGCTCTAATAACCTGGCATTCTATGATGCTCACCTTCCTGAAACGATTGCTGAAATGAAAATGTGTGCATAAGCAAATGTGGTGAAGAAAACTGATGGTGCCCAGCTATTAAAGATACAGCATCTGGTGTCTTAAAGGCTTGAAGTTAAACAACTGACCATCTAGCAGAGAAGAACAAGCCCACATGGAAGAAGCACACCAGCCTGCGTGATCATGGTGAGCCTACAGGATTAGGGCTCAGGCATCAGAAGACCCAAAACAAACAAATATATTGATGCAAATGATGGGTGTAGGAGAGGAGACCCAAAGCCCATCTGTAGACAGCTGGACATTCCATCACAGAAGGGTCACGAGGAAGGAACAAGTCAGCCAGGATGCAGCATAGCACCAACGGAACACACAACATTCCTCTTGTTTCCCCCCCCCCACTATTATGACCCCAGTTCCACCTTACAAATACTGCTAGACTGGAACATGTACACTGGTAAAGATAAGAGCTCTGGACACACAGAATCCAGGACAAATAAGCCCCCTCAGGTACAGTAATCGGAATAGCAATACCATGATGGTAGGGCGGAGAAGGGGGTAGAAGAGAGAGAAATGGGGAGTTGATTACAATGATCCACATATAACACCCCAGCCCAGAATGAATAACAGAAATGTGGGTGAAGTGAGACAGTGGACAGTGTAAGATATGAAAACAATAATAATTTATAATTTATCAGGGATCCATGAAGGTGGGAGTGTGGGAGGGTGGAGGAGGGTTAATACCAAGGGTTCAAGCAGAAAGAAAATATTTTGAAAATGATGATGGCAACATATGTACAAATGTGTTTGATACAATTGATGTATGGATTGTTATAAGAGCTGTAAGAACCCCAAATAAAATTATTTATTAATGAAAAATATATATGGCATAACTACACTATCAAAAAAAAGTTGAAAACACAAAAAGAATACAAACTGCATCACTAGAACCTGCTAAAATTTAAGCATGTATGATCTCAATATGACATTACCAAAAAGTTGAAAGGGAACCTGTAGACTGCACGAGAAATTGACAATAACATATTAGGCAAAGGATTAATCTCTCACATTTATAGAACACTTCAGTATCTCAGCAGCAAAAGACAAATAATCTAATCTAAAATATGGGCAAAGAACATGTACAGACCCTTCCCCAAAGAAGACATTCAGGTGGCCAGCAAACACATGAATAAATGCTCATGATCATTTGCCATTTGAGATGTGAGAAATAAAAAATGACATGTAAACTCACACCGATAATAATAAAGTTCAAAACGAAAAAGATGAACAAATGCAGGGAGGGGTATGAAAAGACTACAGATCTCTCTCGTTACCGTTCGCAGTGGACAATGGTGTTGCCACTATAGAAAATGAAAATGATAGTTGGAAATAGAAATATCATATGATCCAACAATCCCACTCCTACATATAAATACTATGCAACAGTAAAAATAAGGATGACTATGGTACAACACCTCATAACCTGGATGAATCTGAATGGACATTATGCTTAGTGAAGTTAGTCAAGGAAAAACATTGCATGAGATCACTAATGTAACATGTCAAAGAAAGGCTTATGTGCAGAAAGCAACATACTCTGAATGTTAGCAAATGTAGGGAGTGAGGGGGAGAAGTAAATCATTATGTAGATAATACACATATGTTAATGTGTGTGTGTTAGCTAGGGTTGACTAGAAAAACAAATTCACAGACACTCATATGCATATAAGAAAGAGCTTTATATACAAGAGCAATTGAATATTGAGAAAGCATCCCAGTTCAGCCCAGATCAAGTCTATAAGTCCGATATTAGCCCATATATCTTATACCAATGTATAAAGTCCTCTTCAGAATCACAAAACACTTACAATGACACTGAATGGAGGAAGATAACAGGCCAGTGGATGGAAAGTCTTGTGGATCCCGTGGCAGTGGAATCATTTCAGCGCTGGCAGGGTCTCCATGAGGTGCCTTCAGTGCCAGGGCTCTAGAGTAGCTCCCTGTGTCTTCTTAACAGGAATGTCTCTCTGGGAGTATGTGTCCTGCCACCAGTGAGCTATTTATCTCCTTAGCGCCTCCAAATGAGGTCATCATGCTGTGACCAGATTGACAGGCTAAACTCCACCCCTTCACTCATAAAAGTCTCAAATTGGCAACAGATTATGTAACTCCCTCAACGTGGGTGAAGAGGAAGGCATTATATGATAAGAGCAACACAAAATGATCAAGGCAAAACAAGACACTGGGAGGAGCATAAGAGGCCCTAAAAAGCAACCTGGAAATAACAGGAATTCAAGAATAAATGCATAGATAGAAACACAGCTGAACAAATGTGGGGCCGCCAATGAGACTACACCCATAAATGTATACAGGTTAGAGCATATTTCTCCATATGCATTGATAGGTGCTGAAAATATATCCAGGAATATGGTGGAACATACCAGCAGCAAACTTTGAAAACATTTTAACCCTAACCCAACACTTTAAGGGGATGTGTTTCTGTACTTGGTGGATCAGGACCATAGTGTTGGAGGTCACCAAGGTCAGCTGACAGCATAGTCCATAGAGATCATTCTTTATGTCCTACTTTCATGAGTAGTGAATGAGGTTTAAAAATTTGTAAGCATCCATGTAAGTGTAGCTATTGGTTTCCCCATGTCTATAGCAAAGAAGAATGAAGAAAAGTATAGATTCGTAGAAACATTTGCAAAGGACTAATGGTCCATATGAATGTCAACCTCCATGACCACGAGGCATGCATGGATACCACTACTGCTGCTCTGAAAGCGATTGCAATATGAGGGCTTGTTTAAGGTGGGAGAAAAATGTGAGATAAACTCACTCAGAATCCTAAAGGCCAGGCATACTGGTCAGATGGAAACTGGTGGAACCCCCAAAGTTAAATCCTTAGTTCCCTTCCAACCCAGGACTGAATGTACCCCCATGGCTCAGCTTTCAGTCCAACAGCATACAAGCTTTTAAGATGGACAGTAACATCAGGGATGGATACACTCCTTAAAACAATGAACCATCACAGATCAAAAAGACAGTATTTTCCAACGGATGAAATTCTGGATACAGTAAGAGGAAGGGAAGAAGAGTGGATGGAAATGGTAAAGACATGGAGGAAATGGTGGGGAACTGATACACTATGAGGCTTGAAATCAATGTCATAAAACAAAATATGCACTTTTTAATGAAAAACTAATATTTTCTGTAAACTAAACTTGGCAAACTTTCTGTAAACTAAATCACAATGAAAAGCCAATTATAGAGAAAACCAAACAACATTTACAAGCTACTAATACCATTAATTTTTTAAAATATTTTTAATTTTTAAAACAATAAAAATATTGATAGCAGTGAAATGATGGGGATTCTAAGGTTTTCACAATTTTTCCGTAAATCTAAAACTGCTAAAGTAAACAGTTTAGTTCAATAAAATTCTAGGGAAGCACATGCATTTAAATCTCTGGGTCACTGAGTTGAAAACAGAACCCATAAGCCTCAAGACTGCAAAATCAATAAGAAAAGAGCTCTTTTAATCTTTCAACATGCGGAAGTACTAGCAGACTTTACATTATGATTCCCATCTTGTACAGTGAATGCATTGCAGCAGGGGAATATAGAAGGTGGGCATGAAATTGTCTGAAAACATTTGCCTTAAGGTCTGGCGTAAAAGATCGTCTGAAGTCTGGAGCGAAAACAGTTTCAATCTATGTAAATATCAGGAAATTAAATTCCTTATGTTCCGTGCCAGATGCTGTCAGCTGCCACAGCTGTGCACAAACGGTGAGCAGACCGTTTGGATTGTCAAGCAAGAGAAGTGTCATTCTGTGCAGAGCAGAATGCTGTAGTTGCCAGGTGGAGGCCAAAGGGTAATATGTCTGAGTGACTTCATCCCAGCAATCTGACAAGTTAAATCACTGGACAGTGGGGAATTCCATGAGAGGCTTTGAGTTGGAAGAACTTGCTAAGGGTGTCACAGTGTTTGGAAGTAGGGATTGCCTTTGAAACATGTTTATTCTAGAAACTCTATTACAAATGCACATGTATGGTGAGGACAAGAATGAGAGGAAGATCATTATTGTAATTAAATACGGATGGCCATTATTGGAAAAAGGACATTATGAAAATGTAACAGGAAGAAGATATTAAAATGTACTCATTGTGGATAAAATGATGCATATAGAGAGCTTTTAAATTTTCAACAAGTGTTCCCACTTTCATGTCTTCCTGTGCATTTGGTTAAAATACTTCTCAGCTCTGTAAGTATGGTAAATAGCTCAGAAATTACTGGTAGAGCACGAACATGTAGGGATTGGATATAAGTAGTGGCAGAAGGAAGTCTGCCTATCTAGGAGAGGTTGGTTAACTTGGAGATCTAGAGAACAGAGTGCTTTTTCAGGAGAGAAACTGAAAATCAAAGGCCATGAATTCTAATTGAGCTCTTGCACCAGATTCCTAAACAAATTGTTTCTAAGGTGTGGAACATAAAACAGAACTAGCTATTGGTGGTAAAACACCTAAGTTTGAACCTCACCTTGCTCCTTTTGACACTTGACTTGTAACTTCATCTCTCTGCATCTCAGTTTTTTCACCTACAGACATGGCTGCCTTTTCCATTTCTTGTTGCTGCGTAGAGCTCATGCATTTGAAAGTCTTACCCCTGTGTTTGCCATTTGCTCAATAAACTGCACCTGTTCAAATTTTCTATGACTGAATCAAGATTCAAAACGACAGAATGCCAGTCTAATACCAACAGGGAATAATTGTTTAAAAGAGCGTGATATCTTCTGTTTTAATCTCCAAAACATAAATTTCCCAAGCGTGGTTTGGTTTTAGAGATGTGGCGTGGATTTGAGGAATGAGAAGCTAATATGAGTCAACAGTGCCCAAGTCACATGTCCAAGAGTAATGCAACGTGGTGGGAATAATTGGATGTCTGATCAAGGTTTTGTGAGTAGAACATTCCAGAGAATTGCCTTTAACATTTGTCATTTTGTTTTAAGAGGAGTGTTGACAACTTAGGAATTCTGGTGGTGCAGTAGTTAAAGTATCTGACTGCCAACCAAAAGATTGGCAATAGGAACTCATTAACTACATCCGGAAAGAAAGACGTAGCAGTCTGTTTCCATAACGACTTACAGCCTTGGAAACTCTCTGGGGTAGTTCTACTCTGTCCTATAGGGTCTTTGTGAGTCAATGTCAGTGGTTTTAGTTTATGGACAACTAAAGTAGCCAAATAAGATTGAATAAGATCATGAACATTCCAAACATCATGTTGCATGGAGCAATTGCAAAAGATTTTTTTAACCATGGAGAACAGATGATTCATAAACTATATGCTAGCTCTCTTCAAATACTTGGGAATAACTATGTAAATCTATGTAAATAACTATGAGATCACTAAGTGGCACTTTGAGGGGCACTTTAAAGTTGGAATCAACATAAAAACTTCTCCATCTCTGGTTTTTTTCTTCTGAAATCTCCAAAATCTTTTCCTTCATCCTTATCTTTAGCTGGTGGATTTCCATTATACCAAGAAAATAAAACCAATCAGGAGAAAATGTCCATGCACTTCCATCCTCATGTCCACATATTTTTCTATGTCTATATTTTATTGACAACCATATTCAGATGTAGTATGCATTGGTGGGCTTTAGAGTTCTTATTCAGTACCAAGATTTTTACATTTCTGCAAGAGCCTATCTTCTCTTCATTTCAAGAAGCACATTGCCCATGCAACTCTCCCTTCCTTCCCTTTGCACCGTGAGTTTTCCCTCAAGCTAGGGTCTTCCTATCAGCATACAAAATTAGGATACTTAATTCCACTAACAATAAAAACATTGCTTGACCCTATTTTTTCCTTTCCTCGGCTACCACGTTTATGTTTCTCTTTATGGAAAGACTTGATAGAGTTTTTCATTCTTTGCCTTCGTTCACACTTGAACCCACTTGTCAAACTTTAACCTATGGGTATTCCACTAAAACAACTCTTATCAAAGCACTCAGTGATTGCCAAACGCTAACTCCAGTGGCAATTTTCACTCTTCATCTTATTTGACCTATCCACAGCATTTGATAGCGCTGAACTCTTTTATGAACTCAATTATGGCATAGCTTCTCTTTATCTCTACTAATATACTCCTGTTTCAAGCTTTTAAAATGCCAATTCTATAATGATGATTTCTTGACTTACCTGCAGCCTGGCAACATTGCCCCAGAACTCCAGTCTTCTATAACTGGCTGCCAATGAGACATCTCCACCCAGATGTCTCATTGGCATTTCAAAATTAACTGTCCAAGGCTGAACTCCTAATATTGCTCCCCCACCCATGCAGCAAACCTTCTCTACCCATAATTTTCTACATTGTAGATCATGGAAACTTCATCCTTTCCTATGTTCAGGCCAAAAATAGTGTGATTATCTTTTATCCCTTTCACACACACTCTGTCTAATCCATCAATCCTCTTGGCCCTACCTTTACAATATGGCTAGAGTGAGATCACTTCTCATCAGTGCCACTGCTATGTCCTTGGTCCAAGCTATAATTTCCTCTTACTTGAATTATTTTATAACCAATGAGATAGTTAACCTGCCTCCATTATTATGACCTTCAATGTGTTTTCACCAAAGTGTCCAGAATAATTTTTTTAAGTGACATCATGACACTCATTACTCATGACTCCCTACAAGGTCATCTTCTTTCAATCAGGGAGTCAAAGTCAAAGTCCAGTCATGACCTGGAGAAAACCACTTGTGTTTCTCCCCCTCTGTTTCCTCTTTGTTCATCTATCCTAAGACTCTCGTCTCCCACTGTCTTCAAGTCATCCCCATTAACCACCTCTACACGTCTGGAATCTCGCCTCTGAGTCTTTGTGTGTGTTTTTATGTTTACATGCCATGTTCTTGTTCAAATAGATCCATGCCTCACTTTATTCAAATGTTGATATAAAAAGAACCACCTCAATTTCCCCCTGTCTGGCCACATTATGTAGACACTTACCTCCTACACCTTCCCAAAATTTTTTATATTCCTTTCCTGCCTTACTTTGTTAACCTTGATACTTTCTGCCATCTAATATATTAGATGTTCTATTTAATTATCTTGTTTACTGTCTGACTCTCCCTTGGCATATATGAGGCAGCTTCAAAATGACCTTGTGAAAATGAGATTGAAAATTGATGGAATATTTTCATGAACTTCTTAAGTTCTTAAGTGCCAAGTGAATGGAAAATAATGTTTGTCTGTTTTTCATGGATACACTCTTAGCACCAAGAACAGCTTCTGGCATATAGTATGCCATAAGTAAATATATAATAAATGAATGACCAATAGATAGATAAACCAGAATGCTCAGCAAGGATGCTGGCTCCACCATGAAGCATGAAATGTTCAAGGATACCGAAAATAGGATTATTGCTTAAGAAATGTTCTTCTAAATAAATAATTTTATGAATGAATTAAAATTTAACTAACCCATAGAGGATAAAGAAGAATGTCATAAGATTTAGATTTTTAATAATTAAGAAATTATTCATCAGGTATATCTTAATTTTATGAATAAACTACTTGTTCCCCAGACACAAGAAATAATCTGTTTTGTGTCTCTTGGGTAGCAAATGACAACAAAGCAATCTGAAGGAAATAACTTTTTCCGATAAACCACATTTAATCCTAATTTGAAGTCTGAATTTATATAAAAATATAAGGGATATATATATATATATATAACACTTTTCCTCTGATTGTTGAAACATGAAGATTTACTTTTCATTGTTAATGAAAGAGTGTTTTTTTATAGTAGGCACATTTATGCTTATGCCTATGGAAATTATTTTTTAAAGAATTCTTACACCAATGTTTCCTAAGAGAAAGCATGGCTAATGCTTTAAATTATCTTATATGTGGATGTGAGCACTGATTGGCAGTTTGAAACCACCGGCCACTCTTTGGGAGAAAGACTAAGCTTTCTTTCTGAGTTTACTCCTGTAAACAGTGACAGTCTCAGAAACCCACAGTGGCACAGTGGGGTCACTATGAGTCAGCATCGACTCAAAGGTTGTGAGTTTGTTTTAGTTTGGATGAGAATGAGTAGGAGACAGGGCATTCAAAAACCTTCCACTCACCTACCCATAGCTGAGAGGTAAGAACCAGGTCACTTTACCAATGGTTACAGCTATAGCTCACAAGAAGGGGAGGTAATGGGTGTCTTGGTGCTGGTGATGCAGCCTCTGCACCACAGAAAGAACTTGAAAACCTCCTGATTTTGAGATTTACTTTCTTCCGCCATGATGAGGGAGTGACCTGAGGTGTGGCTTATAAAATCTTTGAACTTTGGTCCTGTGTGAGGAGAACCTGCCTAGGCAATCCAGGAAAAGCTGAACCCACGGCAGGGGAAAGAACAGCGTGGTCCTCATGTAGTGGTTCCTCCTCTTAGGGACAAAGTATAGTTTTCTGGAACTTTGAAATGGAAAGAATACCGAATCTTCAGCTCCCAGGAGAAATACAGTATGCTCAGCATCAGAGAGAATCAAATATGAACGTGGCGTTCAGCCCAGACACCTGGCCTCCATTCCAGCTCTCACTTTGCTAGCAAGATTGTTGGTCAAGTTGAACTAACACCCCGATGACAATTTAGGAACCATATCTCAACCCACACTGTCCCTGTTAAAGTATTATATTTGACCTCGGTCACTTTCCTCTTATTTTTTTTCCCAACCCAAGTGGAAAATTCTAAAATGGAAACATCATTGGTTTCTGACATCATAACAGACAATGAGTAGATCAGGATCCAGGGGTTGTGACACATTTGCTTACAGAAGGTTGGGAGGGACATGGGGCATGTATATTAATTACTGAACTGAGGTAAAATATGGTGGTGGAAAAATTCAGTCACCTGATGATGACTCTGATTTTTTTTTAGTTTAATATAGTACTCTTATCCATGTTTCCAGGGAATTTAAAACTGTGGTTTCAATTGACCGCACAATCTAAATTCCAAGAATTACCTAATTAACTATTCTTTTATGGGTTTAACACCAGAGAAGAATGGTAGAGGAGGTATCTAAACAACTCAAAGTGATATGTAAATAACTTAGACATATGTGGTGTGTGTGTGTGTGAGTGTGTGTGTATGCACATGGATGTGCCGAGTCTAGTTGGCCCCAAGAAGAGAATACAATATATGTGGTCTGCCAAGATACATGGCTTACTTTACATTACTCTATCAAATTGGAGAATTTCTCTGATTTCCCTCACATTCAAATTACAATACTTTCAAGTCTCAAGTTTGGCAATAAAAACTATACTTTCTTATCTCATTTCTGCACACCACTCGTCAGAGTAGCTTTCCGCACATATTGCGCACTACACATTTTTGTCTTCGTAGTATGTTTGTTTCAGAGTTTTAGAATCCAGCATTTTCTCCCATCTTATTGAAGTTGGAGAAGAAAAGAACAATATACCAAGAAGGGTTTCCTAAATGATTCTGAGGTTTTATTCTGCACTGGTCAGAAAGCCAAGTGCAGCCATGTAATGATGTGCAAACTTCTCTTGAACTTTTTCCAATTTTTTCTCCACCCTGTTGAATCTAAGCAATCCGTATGACATATCTTTTTTATTTAATCTTCTACCCTTCCAATGATGATGCTTCTAATATATTTTGCTTTTGTAGATTTGAGTTTTTCCGAATTAAACTTTTAGAACCTATTTATTTTTCAACAATATTATACTTAATATTTTATACGTGAAGTTTTAAGAGCACTTGAGGTAGAGTTTAAGAGAGGACAATCATTTTGAGAGGAAAAGGAAGTCAGATCATTCTGTACTCTACCTCTCCTCCACAAATTTTCAGAAAGTTTATCATCAATATCTTTAACCATGAAATTTTATAATTTAATTAGCTGTAAACTTTTATTTGTTCATTCTTTCATTCATTCAATCCTATTTTGGGTTTAGTTATTAACTGTTTCTTCCTGTGGTCTTCTTTCTGCTTTGAATAATTTTATTTCAAGATTCATCTCATTTAACAAATAAAATCATTTTATTAACCTGGGAATAATCCATATCACCTACAACGCATTAATATGAGTCTAGCCTAGAGTACTCTAATCTGACATTTTAGCTAGACTGGATGACCCGATTATGAATGAATGCCTGCGGACCAACCCTGTTCTTAATATTTATTCATGTCACCACTAGTCTGTCGGTTGTATTGTTGGAAGTTATGCCACTGATATTTCAAATACCAGCAGGGTTACCCTTGGTAGGCAGGCTTTATCAGAACCTACAGACTAAGACTGACTTGGAGAAAAGACCCAGAAATCTACTTCCACATTTTAGCTAGTGGAAACTTTACGGCTCACAACAGGATATTGCCTTTATCATCTGGAAGATGAGCTCCCTATGTTGGACGGTACTACACAAAATCCACAACAAGGGACTACAATAGACCGAGGGTCATGAAGCTGAGGCAGGATCAGGCAACATGTTGTTTTGTTATACATAAAGTCACATGTATGAGAGCCAATTTTATGGTTAAAACAAATAACAGCAGTACATTCATTGAACAATTACTGAGAGCCCTCTCTGTGTCAAATACTGTGCTCAGCAATTAGAACAACAGCAATATGATGGGAAGAAGACAGAGGCATACAGAAAACTGTTACAGAGTAGTTGGACTTACCAAGGCAAGAAGCACAGAGACAGAACTGGGTATCAAAGTTTCCACAAAGTTGAGCACAAACTACTCATGCAAAGACCAAGGAATTAATTGATAACACTGTTTCATGGTCACAGAGAAAGTATTTGTCAATTATTAAACCAAACACTATTGAAATTAGATCAAAACTTGAAGTTTACTAGCTTACTGTAATAGTCTGGGCACTTTAGAGAAACAAATCCACAGAAACTCATGTATAAGAGAGAGTTTTATATAAAGGTTAAGTGCACATCAAGAAAACATCCCAACCCAGTGCTGCCCACGCCCACAAGTTCAACATTAACCCATATGTCCAACACCAATCCACAAAGTCCTCTTCCATCTCACAAAGCACACACTATGATGCCTACTGCAGGAGGAAAGCCATATCAGTGAGGGTGTAAGCATCTCAGCACTGGCAGGGGTCTCCACATGGCTGCTCCAGCACCCAGGGCTGCATCAGGGTAGGACCATGTGGCTTCTTCTCAGGGATGTCTTGTAGGAAGTCAGCCTTGCCAGCTAAAGCAGGGAATTGACTAAGGCAGCTGTACCCTTGTCTGACCATCAGAAAGCAAGAGACCTGAGAACTAGAAAGGTGAGGCTCACTGAGCCATTTATCCCTCCGCACTTCAATTTACCCCACATATGTTTATCAGCCAAGTTGGTACAATACACTAACTATCTCACCAAACCAACAATCAAACCCACTGCCATAGAGTGGATTCTCACTCACAGTGACCCTGTGAGTAGGACACAGTAGAATTGCCTCTTTGGTTTCTATGGCTTAATTTAACATTTTTACAGCCAGATATAGCCTCATCTTTCTTTTGAGGTGTAGCTGGTGGAGTTGAACATCCAACGTGGAGTATAGAAAGGCAGCAGGTAACCAGGACTTTTTTCTTACCTAGTGAATCTTCTAACAAATACATTATCTCCTCAAAAAAAAAAATTCTCAGCATATAACCTTCCGGTCTTTGCTTAAATATATCCTGTCATGGAGATTTCACTCCATCAGAGAATAATGAGTATAAATTAGAACTAAATGATATGTGTTCTGAATCACCTTTAGTTTGATTTATCTTTATCATCTGAATGCAACCACTTCAATTTGCCTCCAGGTTGCTCTATGTGTACCTTAAAAAACAACCAAAGAGAACAGGATCATTGTTAAATATTAAAGAGATTAAGAATGTTAGCTACACAGCACTGTGATTGATGCATAGTAGGTGCTCCTTAAATGGTAGTCCTTTCAACTCTGTGACACTCTCCCTTCTCAGGATCCTGTTAAGACACTTTGTGCCTGCTCGGCATTTCTGCTTTCAAGTGTGGCTTGTAGCTGTAAAACTTGCCATCTTGTTATTAAATCTAACTAACCTCCCCAGAGATGCATAATCAAGTCATCTTGGCATCTGAAATGAAATACAGCAAATGTCATTACAACGATTATTTAGCTGCCAGAATGTTTTACAGTAGTACTAAGATGATGGGTTGCATAGGAAGCTCTGGGGGAAATAAAACGAGTTCTTGAAAAGTTGCAAATAGTTCATTTAATCTTATTCTTTAGGAGTAAAGAAAAAAAATCTTCACCTTCTTTCCTCTTGAAAGAATACATGTTAAAATGCTTTGCCAAAATTTGTATTCAGCAACTCAGGAAAGATTTTCTGGTTTTTAAAAAATATTCACTTTTTAAATAAACATGTATTCACTTTTAAAATATACATGTATTTTTAAATAAAAATGTATTAAATAAATATGTAAGGATTCTAAAAATGCACTTTGATGAAAGAAAAGTATTTATGTATTGACAAACCAACAGTTTTTTGTCTTTTGATAGTGAAATTTGGACAGTTTTTATTTACTTTGCTTCTTATATTTAAAAAGTTGATATCAAAATGTATCCTTTTTGTATGGATTGTGATAAGAGTTGCATGAGCAACCAATAAAATGATTTTTTTTTAAAGAAAAGTATCCTTTTAACTCGTATTAATTACAGAAACGTCTCTCATCAGAACAAGAATTGTTTGTTTATCTAACTTATTTACCCCAAATATTTCATTAATATAGACCTTGATGAAGTACCCCAATTTGGGCACCATCATCTTAGTAACTTCTAGATTTTAAGCCATTAATAATTTGATTTACTGTTTGTACTCAATATAGTTCTCTTTGAAAAACTCAGCATAAACACATGTTATGTTAGAAGCGACTTTATTCTGTCTATATATATATAATATACATATATATATGTATTCTTTCTCTCTTTCTAATGCCTCTCACTACCCACATTCTTTTTTTTAATAATCTTATTGGGGCTCGTACAACTCATATCACAAGCCATACATAAATCCATATGTCAAGCACATTTGTACGTTTGTTGCCATCATCATTCTCAAAACATTTTCTTCTACTTGAGCCCTTGGTATCAGTTCCCCATTTTTCCCCTTCTTCCCTCACAAACCCTTGATAATTTATAAATTATTATTTTTTCATGTCTTACACTGTCCAATGTCTCCCTTCACCCACTTTTCTGTTCATTCTTTATAATGATGTTCCCATAGAGTTCACAATGCTTCCAACAAGGGGAATAAAACTAGAAATTAGTAGTTTTTAGAAGAAAAAATATATATTATAAAAGCTATCTTAAATAAGTGTATTGATTATCAGACTATTCAAGAAATAGACTCGGTGCGGGAGGGCATTTTGGTGAGGTTTTAGTTTTAATCATTTATTTATGTAGTTATCTGGTTATGTGCTCAGGGGCTAACCCAAAGGCCAGCAGTTTGAATCTACCAGACGCTCCACGGGAGAAAGGCATGGCTATTTATACCCTTTGAAACTCTACAAGGAAGTTTTAACAGTTCTCTTTGAACTATTGTGCTGACACAGAATATTGAAAGTATCATAGACTGCAAAAAGGGCAAACAATTTTTCTTGGAAGAAGTCCAGCAAGAATGCTCCTTAGATTTGAAGCACAGTACGTCACATGCACTTTGAACGTGTGGTCAGGAGAGATCAGTCCCTGGAGAGGACAACATGATTGGTAAAGCAGAGTGGCAGAGAAAAAGAGGAAGACCCTCACCAAGATGCATTTAACCAGCGGCTGCAACGATGTGCTTACCTGTAGGAACAATGGTGAGCATGTCCCAGGACTGGGCAGTGTTTTGTTCTATTGTACATAAGGTCGCTGTGCATCAGAACTGACTCAAAGGAACCTAACAACAATCGGATCTCAGGTCTATATTACTTGGAATCAACGTGGAAACAGTGCATTCGCATGGCAAAAATAAAAAAGAAGACTTCACTGTTGATAATATTGATTTTTAAAATTAAACAAGGATTGAGTGCTATATTTCGAATATTCAAAAATCAAACATGTTGCTTCAAGTTGATTTCTACTCATAGCAACCCTACAGGACAAAGTAAAACTGCCCAACAGTTACTCAAGCTGTAAATCTTCACCGAAGCTGACTGCCACACTCTATGGAATATCAGGCAAATTAGGTCATCATTCTTGTCTTTAAGGTTAGTCTTATAATAAGTGGTAAATACAGCCTATAGACAAATAAATCTGTCACAAAACAAATTGTGAAAATTCCAAAATCATGATCACACCAGACTGCTATAAAGAGAGAGAGGAAGGAGTCAGCTATCAGGAGTAGTCATTGTTGTTGTTCTGAGATGCCACTGAATCCGTTCGGACCCACAGCAACTCCACACAACAGAAGGAAACGCCGCCCAGGACTGCGATATGCTCACGGTGGTTCTTAGGTTTGAGTCCATTATTGGAGCCATGGTGTCAATCTGTGTTATGGAGGGCCTCCCTCCTTTCTGCTGCCCCTCCACTTGACCAAACATAATGGCCTTCTCCAGGGACTGTTCTCTCCTGACCACATACCCAAAGTCTGTTAAATGAAGTCTCGCCAGCCTTGCTTTGAAGGAACATTCTGGCTGTACTTCTTGCAAAACAGACTTGTTTGTCCTTTTGGCAATGCAGAGTGCTTTCAATAGTCTTTGCCAACACCACCATTCAAATACATCAATTCTTCTTTGGTCTGCCTTATTAAATGTCCAACTTTCACATACATAGGAGGCTACTGAAAATATCATGGCTTGTGTCAGGCACATCATAGCCCTCAAAATAACATCCTTGCGTTGCAACACTCTAAAGAGGTCTTGTGGAGCGTTTTTACCCAAAGTAATCAGTCATTTGATCTCTTGACTGCTGCATCTGTGAGCATTGCTTGTGGATCCAAGCAAGACAAAATCCTTGACAACTTCAATCTTTTCTCTCTTTATCACGATGATACCCACGATGATATCCTTCACTTGTGAGGATTTTAGTCACCTTTACACTGAGTTGTAATCCAGACTGAAGACTAGAACCCTTGATCTTTATCCTCAAGGGGTTCAAGCACTCTGTACTTTCCACAGCAAGTTAATAGTGTTAATAAGCCTTCCTCCACTTCCATTGCTGCAGTCATAGAATGGTTCAAAAAGCAAACACCCTTTTATAATGAACCTCAAAAGGTCAGTTAGATTTAAAATTTTTAAGATGAGAGATACATGTTTAAAATCGTATGACTTATGGAAGAAGTTGAGCAAATACATGAGAGCAGAAAGTTCATGGACGTGTTTGAAATTTAGAAAACTGTCTCTTAAGGAAGTTGAACATGGGATATGTAGAACAAAGGTACAGAGTAGGGAATGCACCTGCCATTCATTGTAGGTTCAGACATTCTAGGTGGAGTTTGAGTTTAGTGTGTAGACAGTCATAAACCTTAATAAGGATGCTTGTGACATATATTAAAGAAGGAGAAATCAGAGCTAAGAAGGACACCTAGGAATAAATTAAGATTGCATATGTAAGTATGTTGAGAGTATATATTGAAGCACATACCATAGGATGGGGCAGCGACATTGGGAGATATAGACACAAAAGGAATTTTCAAAACAACTCAACAGCACTCAATGTTACATTTACCTAAATACAAAATTTTATCTTTACACTTCAACTTCTGTGTTCTTTGATGTTTTAACTTGGACCAAAAGCATTCTGTTCCCCCAAAAGTAGATAAGGACATGAAGGATTTCACAATACACCATTAGACTACTTACTACATTTTCACACTTAAGTGTAACCATGTTCTATATTGCACATGAATTTAGAGATTGTCTTATAATTGAACACAGATGAGTTATGGGAATGACACTAAGGCCATCATACATAAAGAAATAAAAAAATTATTTAAAAGACAGGTTGGAAAAAGACAAAAATGAATCCCAGAAGAGATTGTTATTTAGCTAAAAACTTGTTGTTTAGCATAGAGGAGCTAAAGCAAATAAATGAAGTGAAGTGAAAGGCCATAACAGAAAACATCCAAGTGCAACACGGATATAAGAAGTACAATATTATAATGGATTGTGCAAAGAATCTGTGTTAGAGTAACATGCTGAGCATTTCTTGAACTGAAATATCCAAACTTCAAGTTGTAACATTTATGGACTATAAGAGCAAAATATTGAAATACATGCAAAGAAGATGAAAGGAATATGAAGTCAGTTTACAAAAAAATAATTGATCTACATCCAACCATTTCAGGAGGTAGCATACAATCTTGTATGATCAAGAACTGATGGGACTGAATGGAAAAAATTCAGGCTGCACTAAAGGTCTAAGGAATTGGCAGAATGCCATTAGCAATGAAGGAAGCACTCATTCATCTGTGCCAAAAAATTGGGAAGACAGCTACCTGGGTAACTGACTAAAAGGTATCTATATATGTGACCATTTCATAGAAAGGTGATAGAATAAATGTGGAAAATAATAATTTTATTAATATCACTCACTCTTTTCAGTCACTTCTTACTCATTTTGACCCTAGAGGACAGAGTAGAATTGCTCCCATGCATTTCTGAGGATGTAAATCTTTATGGGAGCAGAAAGCTTCATCTTCCTCCCTCCGAGTGGCTGGTGGTTTTGAACTATTGACCTTCAGTTAGCAGCCCAAAGCATAACCCACTATGCCAACAGGGTTCTATCATTGCTCCCAAGTGAAATTTAATTGAAGAAAATTCAAAAATAATGTGCAGTACACTGCGAGGGAGCTGCTAGAAACTCAAGCTGGATTCAACAGAGCCAGTGAAACAAAGGATATCATTGCTGATGTCAGTTAAATCTTAGCTGAAGACAGAATGCTCGAACAGTGTTTACTGGTTTCATTGACTATGCAATACACATTTGATTATTTGGATCATAAGATATTAAGGATGACATTTCATAAAATTGGAGTTCCAGAACACTTAATTATGCTTATGTGGAACCTGTACATACACCAAGAGACAACCATTTGGATAAAACAAGAGGATACTATGTGATTTAAAATCAGAAAAAGTGAGTTTCATGGTTATGCCTTTTAGACACATGAATTCAAACTGTATGCTAAGCTGTGTGTACAGTGCTTTGAGATGGAACACAGAAAAGGACACCTACCTATCCCAAGAATGAAAAAAAAAGGGGATATCTTTAAGAAAGCTGACACTTTAGCTAAAGCAAAAGAGAGCCAATTAGAAGAAATAGTGTGCAAAAGATGAGATGATTCCAATCTCCCTAATTTAAAAAACAATAAAACAAATAAAATGGAGAGAAGTGATCATGAGATGGCGGGGGTGGGGGGTGGGGGTGAGAATAAAACAAGCAGAATTCGACTCCACTATATGAAACATTCTAAATCCTAGGAGAGGTTGACCACAGGTATATTTTATTCACATTCTGAATACATTAGTACCTTTTCAGAATCTTTTAATTTATCCATAAGCATACAATTAGATTTGTCAGGTTCCATTTTTAGTATCTTTAAACCATTAGCTATACCAAATGTATTCTTTGTATCAATTTGTATAGGTGTAGAATATTAATAAAAAAAATAAAGAACTAAAATGGAAGGAATCTTAGAAATCATCAAGTTCAAGAAGTTTCCTTTAAAAAAAATGAGTACAGGCTTATCATTCTTCTCCCAAAGACCCATGCACATACCAATAAAATTTTACACTCAATGCCCATCAATGCAATAAAGAAAAAAAACGAGAGAGGACACTCTCTCTGGTCCTCTCCATGAACCCATAGAGCTATTTGGAATACAGTTTGAACAGACAGTGCTGTCACCCTATTCTTTCATTTTTCAAAAGAAGAGAAAGACTTCCTGGAAAGAGAGAACATGACTATACGTTACTGAGGAAGCCCAGACTAGCGCATGATCTCCATATTTTTCACATTAAGGTTATTTTTGTTTGTTTTCACTCCAGATCAGGTTATTATTAGAAACAAATTTTAAAAACTTTATTGCATCTTTTATATAGCTCAGAGAGAAATGTAAAATAAATGAAAAATAGTATTAAAATAGAAACTACGAGTGACAAATATCTCCTTGGTTTATTTTTGCAGAACACCCAATTCAACTACAAGTACAGAACAGGGTGTGTTTTGTGAGGCAAGGGGTATAAATCCTAAACCATCTGGAGAAAAGAAAGTCTATTTTTTAAAAAACAAGAATATATTAGAGGATGGAGAAATACAGCCATCAGATAATAAGCACAGAAATATCTCCTCAGCCACCACTAGAGAGGTTCCACTAGGAGGGATATTCTGCACTTCCTGGCAGTAAGAAAATCAACTTAAAGGTCAAGTAGACCAAAGTTGTTTAAAGTGGGAGAACAGAAATGACTGTGACAGACTCCCCTTAACCATTGACCAGTGGCACAAGCCACTTCTGTGAGCCACTCTTCACAGGCACAGCTGATATTTTCCTGGCCCTTGAGGCAACGCAGCCAGTCAAACCTCTTACCTTGCCAGCTTCTGGGCATCCTGTGTGGACAGTAGATCATGTGGGCAGTTTAGTGAAGACATTCTCAGTTTGCATGGGCTGCTAGAGATAAAAGAACTGTCATCTACAAAGGTGAACCAAAAAACTAAAGAAGTTTATGGAAACATGAGCAGCATAACAACAACAACAAAAATATTAACCAATTTACTATGGATAGAAAACCAACTCCAGAAGCAGACAAACACGACAGCATCACACAGCACAACATTATTTAGAAACCAATACAATAAAAACAGATTCAAAACAACACAGAAATAGAGAAGGAACAAAGAAACAACCACACAAAAAGGCAAAGGGGAGCAAATAAACACAAACACAGCAAAATGACATCAGACCTGCTTATGTCAATAATGACACTGAATGTCAAAGGATCAAATGCACCAATCGAAATACAGTGAGTAGCTGACTAAATTAGAAAACAAGACCCATCTATATGCTACCTACAAGAAACACACCTCAAACTCAAAGAAAAAAGTCTTAAATGTAAAGGATGGCAAAAAAACCTAGCAAGCCAATGGCAACCATAAGAAGACAGAGTAGCAATATAAATATCTGATGGAATAGACTTCAAGGCAAATATAACGAGAGACAAGAATGGACACTACATAACGATTAAAGGAATAATACACACAGAACATATACTCTTATAATAAACATATATGCACTCAATGAAAGACTTTTCAAATACATCCATTGAATTCTCACAGCGTTGAAACGGAAATAAACAACTCGACAATACACTTGTTCATAGCCAAAAGGCCAAGAAGCAATAGCTGCTTGACAACAATAATAGTAGAAGACTTCAACACACCACTCTCAAGGAAAGATAGGACAGCCGGAAAGCAGTTCGATAATAATAAAAACAGAAGAGCTAAACAATGCTGTCAACCAGCTCAATGCCCTAGACATGTACAGAGCACCCCACTCAACAACACGTTATGCATTCTTCTCCAGTGTACATGACACATACTCTAGAACAGATCATACATTAGGCCACAAAGCAAGCATCAACAGATTTAAAAACATTGAGTGCCTACAACCCATTTCGTCAGATCACAGCACTATTAAACTGGAAATCAATGATAGAAAGAATAGGAACATAAAGACAAACACACACTACTTAAAACTGGGTAAAGGGGGTGGAATTAAGCAATTCCTTGAAACCAATGAAAACAATATCACATCATACCACAATGTTTGGGACACAGCAAAAGCTGTTATCTGTGTCAATGTATAGCAATCAAGGTACACAGGATAAAAGAGAATAAATCCAAAATCAACACCTTAACACAACATCTACAACAACTAGAACAAGGGCAACAACATAAACACTCCAACAACAGAAGAACCCATAAAGATCAAAGCAAAAACAAATGAACCGGAAAATAGAAAAACAACAGAAAATATCAACAAAACATGAGGTTTATTTTAGGGATTAAACAAATTGACAAATTTAACAAGGAAAAGAAAGAGAAGATGCAAATATCTAGAATTAGAGACTTAAAGGGTGACATTTACAATAGATCCAAATGAAATATGCAGAATAATAGCACAGTACTACAAAAGACTGTACTCTAATTATTTTGATAATCTAAAAAATGGACAAATACACAGAAATACAACGTCTATCAAAAATCATGCAGATGGATGTACAAATCTTAACAGACACAGAACAAAAGAAAAAATACAGAAGTTCATCAAGAAAATTCCAACCAAGAAAACCTCAAGACCAGATCGCTTCACAGGGGATTCTACTAAGTTTTCAGGGAAGAGCTATCACCAATTCTACACAGACGATTCCTAAATATAGCAAATGACAGCAAACTCCTAAATTTACACTTTGAAGGGAGCATAACCACAATACTAAAATGAGGCAAAGACAGGAAACTAGAGACCAATATCCCTCGTGAGCATAGACACAAAATTTCTCAACAAAATTCTCGATAATAGAATCCAGCAATATATCAAAACAATACTTCATCATGACCAAGTGGGATTTATACCAGGGATGCAAGGTTGATTCAAAGAAGAAAAGCAATCAATGTAATCCAGCACATAAACAAGACCGAAAACAAGAACCATATGATCATATCAACAGATGCAGAAAAAGCATTTGACAATATCCGATACCTATTTCTGACTTTTAAAAAACATTCAATAAAATAAGAACAGAAGGGAAATTCCCCAACCTAATATGAATATCCAGTGATCAATATCACTCTCAAAGAGGAAAAACTGAAAATGGGAAATAGACAAGGGTGCCCCCGTCATCACTCTTATTCGGTAGTATGCTGTAATTCCTAGCCAGAACCATTAGACAACAAAAAGAAATCAAAGGAATATAATTTGGCAAAGAAGTGAAACTCTCATTATTTGCAGATTATCTTATGTAGAGAGAACCCCAAGGACTCCACAAAAAGGCAATTGGAGACCATAGAAGGATTTGGTAGGTAGTAGGATACAAGATTAACAAGTAGAAATCAATTAGATTCCTATACGCCAGAGAAGAAAGCTCTGTTAAAGTCACAATGCGCTTTACACAATTGATGTGTGTATGGATTGCGATAACAGTTGTATGAGCCCCTAAGAAAATGTTTTTAAAAAAAAAGTCACCAAGAAAACTATACTATTTACAATAGCCACACAAAAAATAAAATACCAAGGGGTAAACCTAATAAAAGAAACAAAGGACCCTTACAAAGAAAACTAGGGAACATTATTATGAGAAGCCAAAAGAAACTTACACAAATGGAAGATTAGTGCTTATTCATGGATAAGAACACTTGATTTAGTGAAAACATCAATATTGCCAAAAGCAGTTTACAAATACAACACAATGTACATCCAAATTCAAACTTCATTCTTTAAAGAAATGGAAAAACTAATTACTAGCTTCACATGAAAAATGTGCAAAGAACTTCTCAGAAGGATGAACAAAGTAGTAGTCTTCACACTAAGTGAAATAAAAATCTACTAAATCACAGTAGTCAAGTAGCATGATAATCTATTTTTTTCATGTCTATTTATATAAGATAGGCAGGATAAACAATCCTGAGGAGAAAACAATGGGACTGACAGTGCTGGGGGGAGGTGGGGTATAGGAGAGAGGGAGGTGGGGGAAAGGAAGTGGGGAGCCAAGAAACCCAGGGACAAGGTAACAACAAGTGATTTAAAACCGATGGTGAGGAGGGCAAGAAATGCCTGATGGGACCTGATCAAGTGCAATGTAGTCCAGGGGAATTACTGAGAGCCTAATGAAGGTCGAAAATGATAATGGGACAGGAGGAAAATAAAATGAAACAGAGGAAAGAATTAGGGGGCAAATATTACAGAGGTATAAATATAGGCATATATGTATGCAAATATATTAATATAACGATAGGAATAAAGGTCTATGTGCATATATTTATATGTTAAGTATTAAGATAGCAGGTATAATTGGGCCTCTACTCAAGTACTTCCTCAATGCAAGAACACTTTGTTATAATAACGTGGCATTCTATGATGCTCCCCTTCCCAACAAGATCACTGAAGACAAAATGGGTACATAAGCAAATGTGGTGAAGAAAGCTGATGGTGCCTATTAAAAGATAAAGCACCAAGTTCTTAAAGGCTTGAAGTTAAACAAGTGGCTATCTAGCAGGGAAGCAACAAAGCCCACATGGAAGAGGCACACCAGCCTGTGTGATCACAAGGTGTCAATGGGGCAGGTATCAGGCATCACAAGACCCCAAACAACCATATTGATGTGAATGAGGGATGTTGGAGTGGAGACCCAACGCCCATCTGTATACAATTGGGCATCCCCTCACAGAAGGGTCACAAGTAAGGGACATGCCAGCCAGGGTGCAGTATAGTACTGACAAAACACACAACATCCCTCTAGTTCATTAATGCTTCCTCCCCCTGACTATCATGACCACAGTTCTACCTTACAAAGCCAGCTAGACCAGAGCATGTACATGAGTACAGATAAGAGCCCCTGACACACAGAAGCCACGGCAGATAAACCTCTCAGGAACAGTAGTGGGAGTAGCAATACCATGAGGGTAGGGCGGAAACCAATTGCAATGATTGTCATATAGCATTGCCCCTTTCCAAGGGAGACAAACAACAGAAACGTGGGTGAAGGGAGATAGCAGATGGTGTAAGATACGAAAAAAATAATAATTTGTGATTTTTCAAGGGGTCCAGCGGGTAGAGTGGGGAAGGTGGGACAAATGAGGAGCTGAAACCAAGGATAGAAAGATAGAAAGAAAATGTTTTGAAAATGATGATGGCAACATCTGTACAAATGTGCTTGATACATTTGATATATGAATAAGAGCTGTAGAGCCCCCATTAAATGATTTTTTAATAAAAAATAAATTTAGAAAAACAAACAATGGCATAAAAGAGGTTTAACAGAATATTTCAAAGGACAACTTCAGAAGACAAAGTAAAATACTGAAGTTAGAAAACCAAAAGGCAAGAACACACTCAACATTTCTCAAGGTAAAAGAACAGAATAAAAAAGTAAGCCTTTCGTTAGAGTATCAAGGGATTTTATGGACAAAATATTAAATGATACAGGAAATATTAAAAAAATGGAAGGCTTACATGGAGTCACTATCCCAAAAAGAAGTGATGGATGTTCAATAATTTCAAGAAGTAGCATATTAAAAGATTGCACAACCTGAGAACAGAACAAGGTAGGGGGCCTGTTTAGTGCCCATGACCCATAGCTCGAAAAACCAACAAACAAAAAAATTCACTCATTGAGGGAATGACAACTCATATTAACTCTATAGGACAGGTAGAACTGCCCGAGTGGGTTTTGGAGACAGTAACTTTTATAGGAGTAGAAAGCCCATCTTTTATCTCCACAGAGTGGCTGGTGATAACCACTAGTTCACCAGGGCTCCTATGAACCATATATCACTCACTTCTGGGTACATTTTAAAAACCACTTCTAGAGAAAAGGCCTCACCTTAGCTGTGCTCAGTTTCTCATCTTGGGGTAAGAGGGAGAAGACCCAGTCAGTTTTGCCAGATAATTTTGTTCTATCATTACCTCAAACCAACAGATAGTTCTACAAGATCAGTAAATCTCACAGGAAATTAAAGTCGAGGTGATGGATGCATGGGACATATTTCTCTCAAAGAAGGTAATTTTACTTTTGCTGGTGGGTAGAGTAGGGCAAACCTGTAATTATGTGGGGAAATGCTTTACATATATAAAGCCCAAGCAGAGAATATGCCTGGTATCATGTTGCTGATTGGACACTTGACTGAGATTCTATCCAGACTTGGTGACCCAGACTGTGTGCTACAGAGAACAGGGATATTCTATTCTGGCCTTCCAGGTGCATAACAACTTTCAAAGGCCTCACCAGAAAGATGTGATTTGGAAACTCTACTAAGCAAACTGTGCTTTGCCTTAAAGTCACCTGTAGCAGATTTCTCCCTAAGACTTAAGGCTGAAAGGCCCTAGTGTTACAGGAAGCAAATGATTGCTAGCCCAAGGTTATGGAATCATTGGTCTTTGAACTTTGGTTCCAATCTCCTTCTTTTTTTTTAAATCATTTTATTAGGCGCTCATACAACTCTTATCACAATCCATACATATATCAATTGTATAAAACACATTTGTACATTCATTGCCCTCAACATTCTCAAAATATTTGCTCTCCACTTAAGCCCCTGGCATCAGGCCCTCATTTTTCCCCTCCTTCCCCGCTCCCCTTCCCTCATGAACCCTTGATAATTTATAAATTATTATTTTGTCATATCTTGCCCTGTCCAACGTCTCCCTTCACCTACTTTTCTGTTGTCTGTCCCCCAGGCAGGAGGTCACATGTAGATCCTTGTAATCAGTCCCCCCTTTCCAACCCACCCTCCCTCTATGCTCCCAGTATCGCCACTCACACCACTGGTCCTGAAGGGATCATCCACCCTGGTTTCCAGTTCCTATCTGTACCAGTGTACATCCTCTGGTCTAGCCAGACTTGAAAGGTAGAGTTCGTATCAAGATAGTGGGGGGTGGGAGGGAGCATTTAGGAACTAGAGGAAAGTTTTATTTTTCATCATTGCTACATCGCACCCTGACTGGCTTGTCTCCTCCCTGAGACCCCTCTGCAAGGGGATCTCTAGTGGCTTGCAAATGGGCTTTGGGTCTCCACCTCGCACTCCCCCCTCATTCACTATGGTAAAAATTTTTGTTCTCATGATACCTGATCCCTTTGACACCTCGTGATCACACAGGCTGGTGTGACTCTTCTATGTGGGCTTTGTTGCTGAGCTAAATGGCCGCTTGTTTATCTTCAAGCCTTTAAGACCCAAGACGCTATATCTTTTTATAGCCAGGCACCATCAGCTTTCTTCGCCACATTTGTTTATGCATCCATTTGTCTTCAGCAATCGTATCATGGAGGTGAGCAAACAATGATATAATTTTTGTTCTGATGATACCTGATAACTGATCCCTTCAGCACCTCATGATCACACAGGCTGGTGTGCTTCTTGGCACTATCAAACATTTATTATTTTCATGCTCTCTTTGATTTTCTATACACGTGAAATCTAGCAGCTGTAGTGGCTCATTTGTAGCTGAGTGCTGTTGAAAGTGTTGCCCTTTCTCCAAACTTCATTGTTTGTTAAACTAGTGTCCAGTCAGTTAAATTTTTATCTGTACACATCAATAATATATGTATTGTGGTCTAAAACGCTGTCCTATACTTGTATAATGTCCTTTTCTCAGCAGTGTTTCAAATTCTTTACTATTGGCTAAATGAATGATACTGTCAATTGAATTAGTTTATGCCCTAGGGGAATGATTTATAATGTCCCCTAACAAAATGGTGATGCCTCTAAAGTGAACCAGCAACATATATAAAGGGATCTTGATTTTTCACTTAATTATATCCCTAATTTATAAACAAATAGTTCTTATGATATGGTTCAACTTCATACATGTCCTCATGAAAAGATCGCTGAAGCTATGGTACTGTAGTTCAGTGTGGTGAAGAGATCAAATGATGCCTGGCAATGAGAAATAATAGTAGTTGAGTCTTAAATGCGTAGCTTAAAACAAGCAGCTGAGTGAGGTGTCTGCTAAGTCTGCACAGAGAAAACACACCAGCCTGTGTGATAAAACGATTGTAAATAATAAATTCCAAATCCAGAGGAAGAAATTATATCGGAGCCTAAATTCTGAACACTTGGTTTTCAGAAGGCTCTCAATGACAGTGGAAACCTAAAATCCATTTGAAGTGTCCCCATGTGGATTTAGCCACTGGTGAATACCCTCTAATCCAGAGTTATGAACAGCAACTTTAGCAGGCAGAGTGGACTGTAAAGTGGATTATTACAGATGTAATTAGGTTAATGTGTAACATTTTATCATTTGACATCTCTTTTTAATCCATTATAAATTTGTTCCAGTTTTTCAAATTTCCTGCTTTCTTTTCAGTTGAGATTTTTTTGTTTTATTTTGTCATTGTATTTTTGGTATGAAATTCAGGATTGGTAAATCTATAGAAACAGTGACTGGATTAATGATTTCCTAGGGGCATGACAGGGAAGGTTAGGGGAAAATGGAAAGTTAACAACAATTGGTACAAGAAAGAAGACAATGTTCTAAAAATGATTGTGGTGATGATTGCACAGCACTTTTTAATATAATTGAAAAGTTGAATTGTGTGATATATGAATTATATGTCAATAAAACTATTAAGAGATGTAGCATTTTATCAAGAAGCAATGGTACCAAAGGAATAAGTTCAAGTGGCACTGAAAATGTTATTGAAAACAAGGCTCCAGGAATTGATAACATGTCAATTGAAAATTTTCAGCACATTGATACAGCATTGGAAGTACTCCATTTTCTACACCAAGAAATCCCAAATAACCAGAAGGTCATTTGTGCCCATTCCTAAGAAAGATGATCCCACAGAATGTGGAAATTTTGAACAATATCATTAATATCATATATAAGTAAAAATTTGCTGAAGATATTTCAAAATGTTTGCAGCAGCACTTTGACACAAAGCTGCCAGAACTTCATGCAGGATTCAGACGAGAATGTAGAATGAGGGATATCAGTGATGGTGTCAGATGGATGTTGGTTGAAAGCAAAGGAACACCAGAAAGATATTTTTTTAATTGCTTTATTAGAGGCTCATACAACTCTTATCAAAATCTATACATACATCAATTGTGTAAAGCACGTTTGTACATTCATTGCCCTCATCATTCTCAAAATATCCACTCTCCACCCAAGTCCCGGACATCAGTTTATCATTTTTCCCCTTCCTTCCCCCCTCCTCCTTCCCTCATGAACCTTTGATAATTTATAAATTATTATATTTTCATATCTTTCCCTGTCCAAAGTCTCCCTTCACCCACTTTTCTGTTGTCCGTCCCCCAGAGAGGAGGTTATATGTAGATCCTTGTAATCGGTCCCCCCTTTCCAACCCACCCTCCCTCTATGCTCCAAGTATTGCCACTCACACCACTGGTCCTGAAGGGATCATCCACCATGGATTCCCTGTGTTTCCAGTTCCTATCTGTACCAGTGTACATCCTCTGGTCTAGCCAGACTTGCAAGGTAGAATTCGTATCATGATAGTG